>NW_028259461.1:16936623-16969026 GCF_056163025.1 Triticum urartu | reverse complement strand
TTCAAATTGCAAGGACTCCCAAGCACACGTATTAACTAGAATATAGATAATAGAAGGCTTGTTATTTAACAGTATAACATAGACTATATACCAATGTCAACCAAGTCAGCCCAAAGATTAGCTATCCATATAACTAAATTAACCAAACCAATAATTTTGTATTTGTAAATGAAGTGAGTCAAAGTGAAAAACTTTGATGGGTCTTTTCTATATGGGTTGCCCGGGACTCGAACCCGGAACTAGTCGGATGGAGTAGATAATTCTTCCTTGTTACAATAGAGAAAAATCCCTCCCCAAATCGTGCTTGCATTTTTCATTGCACACGACTTTCCCTATGTAGAAATAGCCAATTTCTATTCCAAAGAGGAAGTTCTACTAATTTTTTTAATTAGTAAGTTGATTCACCTACTCTTTATTATAATAAAAAGAACATTTCAGAATGAAAAATAGAAAAGTTTTTTCTTGATCATTTATCAACCCTTTCCTGTTTCTTAATTTCGTCTAATGATTAATTAAGAGGGTTGACCAGGTCATTGATACGTATAATATCCAAATACCAAATACGCTCAGTGTGTGATCCACAGAAAGAAAAAAGAGTTGTTTTGGTGAACATCAAAGAAAAAACTTGCTCTTCTTCCATAAAAAATTCTTCTAAAAATGCCGAACCCAATCGTTGCATAAAAGTTCGTACCGTGCTTTTATGTTTACGAGCTAAAGTTCTAGCACATGAAAGTCGAAGTATATACTTTAGTCGATACAAAGTCCGTTTTTTCGAAGATCCACTATGATAATGAAAAAGATTTCTACATATCCGACCAAATCGATCAAGAATATCCCAATCTGATAAATCTGTCCAAATGGGTTTACTAATAGGATGCCCCGATCCAGTACAAAATTGAGCTTTTGATAAGTATCCTATGAGGAGAGTAGCGGGGACTATGGTATCGAATTTTTTCATTCGAGTATCTATTAGAAATGAATTCTCCAGCATTTGATTCCTTACTAACAAAGAACTTTTTTGTACACTTGAAAGGTACCCCATAAAATCGAAGCAAGAGTTTGCTAATTGGTTTATATGGATTCTTCGCGGCTGAGTCCAAAAACAGAAATAATATTGCCAGAAATTGATAAGGTAGCATTTCCATTTCTTCTTCAAAAAAAAAGTGCCTTTTGATGCAAGAATTGCCTTTCCTTGATATCGAACATAATGCATAAGAGGATCCATAAAGAACCATAGGGTTTTCCGAGAAAAACCAGGGTACATTATCCCAAAATGTTCCATCTTCCTAGAAAAGTGGATTCGTTCCAGAAAAGTTCCAGAAGATGCTAATGGTAAGCAAGAAGATTGTTTACGAAGAAACAACAAAAAAAATTCATATTCTGATACATAAGAGTTATATAGGAATTGAAATAGTCTTTTATTTTCTTTTTGAAAAAAAAAAATGGATTTCATTGAAGTAATAAAACTATTCCAATTCGAATAATAGTTGAGAAAGAATCGCAATAAATGCAAAGATGGAACATCTTGGATACGGTATTGAAGGAGTTGAACCAGGATTTCCAAATGGATAGGATAGGGTATTTCTATATGTGATAGATAATCCAAATGCAAAAATTTGTCTTCTAAAAAGGGAAATATTGAATGAATAGAGCGTAAATTCTGAAACTTTGGTATTTCTTTTTCTTTCAGACAAAAAAATTCCCGTAGCGAGAATGGGATTTCCACAACGATCGCAAACCCTTCAGATAGAATCTGAGAATAAAACTCAGAATAAAAATAATTTTTGTAATCCAATAATCGATCTTGGTTAGGATGATTAACCGAGTTATCCAAAAAATTCTGCTGATACATTCGAATAATTAAACGTTTCACAAGTAGTGAACTAAATTTCTTGTTATTACAACTAACAACTATTTCCACAGGTTCAGAACCATTTAATCCATAATGGTGGGCAAATGCATAAATATATTCCTGAAAGAGAAGTGGGTAGACAAAGTATTGTTGACGAGATTTATGTTTTTCTGAATACCCTTCGAATTTTTCCATTTGTATTTCTACTTGAATCAGAGAGAAGAAGCATTTCTCGGTTTATCGAATGATGATACATAGTGCAATATGGTCAGAACAGGGTGTTGCATTTTTAATACAAACCCTGGAAAGAAAGGGAGTCTAATCCACAGATCTTTTTCTGCTCCTTTTCTACCCAATTAGTTTATGTTTGTTCTAATTAAAAAAAAAGAACAGAACAAGTTTTTTATTTTTGCAGGCCAATCGCTCTTTTGACTTTGGAATACAGCCTCTTTATCAATATACTGCTTCTTTTACACATTCAATCCATAACATCCCTTATTCAATCCATAATCAAGAATAATTAGGATTTCTAAAAAAAAAAAGAAAAAATAAAGGGTCCACTCATAGGAAAACCCAACCTTTCCCCGCATCCGGCACTAATCTATTTTTAACGTCTAATTAGAGCGGGGAATCATTCCAATTAGGAAGTTCAGCTCGTTGCTTTTTATTTTACCAGAATTGGAGCCAGGCTCTATCCATTTATTCATTAGACCCAGAAAATCGTAATTTTGGATTCCATTCAAAAAAGATTGATTTTATTACGACATGCTATTTTTTCCATTCATTACCTGTTGAGGATCAGTCGTGGTCTTCTAGACTCTACCAAGAGTCTGGACGAATTTGTTGTTTCATCCAAATGTGTAAAAGATCATAGTCGCACTTAAAAGCCGAGTACTCTACCATTGAGTTAGCAACCCAGATAAAAAAAGGATCTTAGATACGATCGAAATCCAAAAATCAATGGAATTACACCGCGCGCTTCTGTCAAAACATTGAACTAGCAAGACATCAAAAGATTTTTTTTATCGACCATGAAAAACACTCAAATGCCAAAACGAACAGGTCCGGTGAAATTCCACTAAAGTAAAGTTAAAAAAAGAGCGACCCTAATCACGATGGCCAAATTCTCCTTATTTTTAGCGATTTTTATTAACAAAAAATATATATTATAAAAAATATATATTATATTGTATGAGAATACATGCAAGAGGAACACCCTTATCATTTGAGCGAAGTGTAGGCGGAAAAATTGAATATGGAGTGAGGATAAAGAGACCCATCTATCTACAAATTCTATTTGTTCAATAGACCTTTGTCAATGGAAATACAATGGTAAGAAAACAAATTAGATAGAAAAAGTAAATAAAATAGGGGCTTATGTTGGATTGGCACGATATAATATAAATCCAAATAGGATTAAAAAAGAGGTAAATTGTGTCTAAATAATTAGACAACTAGGAATACTAATAATCTTCTCCTATCCTATTTTTTGATTCATTTAGTTCTTCAATTAACTCAAAGTTCTTTCTTTTTCTTTAAAGAATTCTGCCTTCCTTAAAATATCATAAACAGTTCTTGTTGGTTGAGCACCCTTTTCAAGGAAATAGAGAATAGCTGGAACATTTAAACAAGTTTGATTCTTTATCGGATCATAAAAACCTACTTTTTGAAGATCTCTTCCTTCTCTTCGAGATCGAACATCAATTGCAACGATTCGATAGACAGCTTATTGGGATAGATGTAGATAAACAACGCCCCCCCCTAGAAACGTATATGAGGTTTTCTCCTCATACGGCTCGAGAAAATGATTCGAATTTCTGTCGATAATAATAGAAATTAGACTATGACGTGCATTAATTTCCTTACAGAAAAAACAAATTTCATTTATACTCATGACTCAAGTGGGCTAATTTTGCCTGACAAACTTCGAAGGCAAAATCCTTCCAAAATTTTTGAGTCGTCTTTAAACTCTTTTCTTTGTCTCATTTCGAACGAATTGACTTTTATTCCTTATTCTAATCCAACTCTGTTGTTGAGACAATTGAAAATTGTGTTTACTTGTTCTGGAATCCTTTATCTTTGATTTGTGAAATCCTTGGGTTTAGACATTACTTCGGGAATTCCTATTTTTTTCTTTCAAAAGAGTAGCAACATACCCTTTTTTCTTATTTCCTTCGATAAAGCATTTATCTCTTCTATAGAAATCTAATAAGAGGGATTGATTCTGATATACTTTTATTGGACTTTCTTCTTATTTTAACCTTTCGATTTATTTCTATATTAAGGATAGACTGACAAAGTTGGCCTAATTTATTAGTTTTCACTAACCCTAGATTCTTTCCCTTGATAAAAAAAATTCTGTCCTCTCGAGCTCCATCGTGTACTATGTTACTTAAACCCAGCGCAAATTTGGTTCGGAACGAATAGAACAGGCTATGTCGAGCCAAGAGCATTTTCATTACTATGGAAAATGATGGATAGCAAAATCCACAATCGATCATGTCCTTCAAGTCGCACGTTGCTTTCTACCACATCGTTTTAAACGAAGTTTTACCATAACAAACATTCCTCTTTTCATTGCAAAGTGGTATAGAGAATTGATCCAATATGGATGGAATCATGAATAGTCATTGGTTTAGTTTTTTTATACTAATTAAAACTTGCTATCTATGGAGCAATATGGATAAAAGAAAGTAAGTATTTATCCGGGAAGCCTCCGCCAAGATCCAATTTATTTAAACCCATATTAAAATTCTATCATATGAATGAAACATAGTTTGAAAAAGACGACTAAACAAGTTTGCTTAAAACTTATTTATTCTTAAATTTCCACCCTCAACGGATGGCTCGAGATGATCAATCTTGAAGTGAGAAAAGAAGGATTGACTCTTCCTCAATAAATAAACTATCAACCTCCAAAAAAGTTTAATTAATTTAATTACTAGAATTAGAATTCTAGTAGTAATATATTTTTTCAGTACCAAAAACAATTAACTATAATAACTAAATAAACTATTCCAATGAAAAGATTGAAAGTTTTTGGTAGTTATAGAATTCTCGTACTTCTTCAACTCGAATACCAAAAGGAAGAAAAAAATATGACTAAGTGATTTTATAGTAGAGGCATATCCTGAATGTGCTTGATAGATCCCATTTTTTCATGAAAATAAAGATAGTCAATTTGACTGGACTTAAGACTTTATTATGTTTTCTGAGAAAGAATAAGATATCATTATTCTCTTTAATAAACTTTTGTCTCGTACGGAATACTATATGATTTCACCGTTTGTTTCATCAGAAACAATCTGGGACGGAAGGATTCGAACCTCCGAGTAACGGGACCAAAACCCGCTGCCTTACCACTTGGCCACGCCCCATTTCGGGTTTTATGCGACACTAATAAACACTAGTATGTTTATTTGTTATTCGTCAATACCATTTCAATTACATAAAAAAGGAGGGATATTCTCTTGCTAGTATTCTACACATGCGGATAATATAGAATCAAAAAAATGCATTGATCATTACATGGAATTCTATTAAGATATTATATGAAAGTCGAATTTATTCCACTCTCATTTGAGAGTGCGAATACAAGGAGGTATTTTGTGTTTGGGAAAGTCCGAAGAAAAAAGATTTTGAATCTGCCTTTTCCTTCTTTCCCTTAAAAAAATAACTCAAGAAAAATCCAATTATTTACTCTACAAGAATGAAATGCTTGTTATGCCTAATATACTTAGTTTAACCTGTATCTGTTTTAATTCTGTTCTTTATCCTACTAGTTTTTTCTTTGCCAAATTACCCGAAGCTTATGCTATTTTCAATCCAATCGTGGATATTATGCCTGTTATACCTCTATTCTTTTTTCTATTAGCCTTTGTTTGGCAAGCTGCTGTAAGTTTTCGATGAAATCTTTAGTACTCTGTATGCCAAATTGAATGATGTGTTCATTCCAAAAAAATTTTAAAATGGGTAAAAGCCGAGAAGTTTTATATTTTTATATTATGAACCTTCGATTCTAAAATTTAAATTCTTCTACATTGAATGGGTAGCTACAGCAATAAATTTGGATCAGCCTTTCTACTCCCCTGCACCTAGGTTGAGCAGGTACCTAAAGGTACCTACACAATACCTAACCACCTAACCCTATTTTTGCTATTGATAAGAGTGCTTATTATAAAAGAATTCTTGCAATTTTTTTCAAGAATTCTTTTTTGCATTTTTAGGTATAAAAAAAAACCATCCTAGTGGATCCGTGTGGTAAGGAAAAACTGGTAATCTATTCCTTAAAAAAAAATCTTGGAGATTATGTAATGCTTACTCTCAAACTTTTTGTTTATACAGTAGTGATATTCTTTGTTTCACTCTTTATCTTTGGATTCTTATCTAATGACCCAGGACGGAATCCTGGACGCGAGGAGTAAAAATTCAGTTTTTTTTTTTCTTATTGGATTTGTTTCGTACATTTATCTATGAGAAAATCCGGGGGTCAGAATTCTTTCCAATTCGAAAGTCCCAAATGATCCAAGGGAGCGGAAAGAGAGGGATTCGAACCCTCGGTACAAAAAAATTGTACAACGGATTAGCAATCCGCCGCTTTAGTCCACTCAGCCATCTCTCCACGTTCCAAAGCGAAAGGTTTCCGTGATATGATATAGGCAAGAAATAAGAAATAACGGTTGCAAAAAACCCCTTTTTTTTCTTTCAAAAGTCTATAAAAATTATATTGCCAATTCCATTTTAATTATATTCTTTTTTCTTAATGTTAATAAAAAAAGAAGAAAATTCTTGTTTTTTCTTTCTAAAAATCGATATTGGCCGAGAGACAATCAAATAGATTTTCTCTTTAGCGGGCATTTCCATATAGGACTTGTTATAATTATAATAAAACAAGCAGGTTATATAAAAAAAACGCTTTTTTTGTCGATTATTTATCAAGAAAGCAAAAAGGGTTCTTATCAAATCCACCATAAAATTGGAAAGAAGCATAAAGTAAGTAGACCTGACTCCTTTAATGATGCCTCTATCCGCTATTCTGATATATAAATTCGATGTAGATGAAATTGTATAAGCGAATTTTTTTTATTTCCTTAGACTTAGACCGCGCAAGACAAGAATTTTTCGCTATTTACGATTTCATATTCTTGTTACTAGATGTTCTATAGGAATAAGAAGAAATCGCAACTCCTTTGCGCTACACATAAAATTGGATTTCGAAGGTCCATTTTTTTTTTTCAGAATCCTCTATTATTTTAGTTCTTCCACCCATGCAATAGAGAGGGAATGGGAAAAGAAGGGTTACTTTTATTTGCATTTTTCCCTTAAAAGATAGACTTTGAAATAGGAGTCTTGGAATAATGCTGAATTCAAAGGTTTATTTCTTTCTATAGTATAAGAAAAACAATTTATTTCTATTTCTATAGTATAAGAAAAACAAATAAATAGTATAAGAAAAACAAATCGAATCAAATTCATGGATTTACCACGACCTCGGTTGTGACTGTGACTCCATAGATAAAAATGGGAAATTTCTCTCTTCGAGACCATTGAAAAAGGGCATTGAACGAGAAAGAAATCGTCCACAGATAATAAAACTATCATATGCCTTGGAAAGTGATATGAGGTGCTCGGAAATGGTTGAAGTAATTGAATAGGAGGATCACTATGACTATAGCCCTTGGTAGAATTCCTAAAGAAGAAAATGATCTATTTGATACTATGGATGACTGGTTACGAAGGGACCGTTTCGTTTTTGTAGGATGGTCTGGCCTATTGCTCTTTCCTTGTGCTTATTTCGCTTTAGGGGGTTGGTTTACAGGGACAACTTTTGTAACTTCTTGGTATACCCATGGATTGGCTAGTTCCTATTTGGAAGGTTGTAATTTCTTAACCGCAGCAGTTTCTACCCCTGCCAATAGTTTAGCACACTCTTTGTTGCTACTATGGGGGCCCGAAGCACAAGGAGATTTTACTCGTTGGTGTCAATTAGGCGGTCTATGGACTTTTGTAGCTCTCCACGGGGCTTTTGCACTAATAGGTTTCATGTTACGCCAATTTGAACTTGCTCGGTCTGTTCAATTGCGGCCTTATAATGCAATCTCATTCTCTGGTCCAATTGCTGTTTTTGTTTCTGTATTCCTTATTTATCCACTGGGGCAATCTGGTTGGTTCTTTGCGCCGAGTTTTGGCGTAGCAGCGATATTTCGATTCATCCTTTTCTTCCAAGGATTTCATAATTGGACGTTGAACCCATTTCATATGATGGGAGTTGCCGGAGTATTAGGTGCGGCTCTGCTATGCGCTATTCATGGAGCGACCGTAGAAAACACTCTATTTGAGGACGGTGATGGTGCAAATACCTTCCGTGCTTTTAACCCAACTCAAGCTGAAGAAACTTATTCAATGGTCACTGCTAACCGCTTTTGGTCCCAAATCTTTGGTGTTGCTTTTTCCAATAAACGTTGGTTACATTTCTTTATGCTATTTGTACCCGTCACCGGTTTATGGATGAGTGCTATTGGCGTAGTTGGCTTGGCTCTGAACTTACGTGCCTATGACTTTGTTTCCCAGGAAATCCGTGCAGCGGAAGATCCTGAATTTGAGACTTTCTACACCAAAAATATTCTTTTAAACGAGGGTATTCGTGCGTGGATGGCAGCTCAGGATCAGCCTCATGAAAATCTTATATTCCCTGAGGAGGTTCTACCACGTGGAAACGCTCTTTAATGGAACTTTCGTTTTAGCTGGTCGTGACCAAGAAACCACCGGCTTTGCTTGGTGGGCTGGGAATGCCAGACTTATCAATTTGTCCGGTAAACTGCTTGGAGCTCATGTAGCTCATGCCGGATTAATCGTATTCTGGGCCGGAGCAATGAACCTATTTGAAGTGGCCCATTTCGTACCAGAAAAGCCCATGTATGAACAAGGGTTGATTTTACTTCCACACTTAGCTACTCTAGGTTGGGGAGTAGGGCCAGGGGGGGAAGTTCTAGATACTTTTCCGTACTTTGTATCTGGCGTACTTCACCTAATTTCCTCCGCAGTCTTAGGCTTCGGTGGCATTTATCACGCGCTTCTGGGACCCGAGACTCTTGAGGAATCTTTTCCATTCTTTGGTTATGTCTGGAAAGATAGAAATAAAATGACTACAATTTTGGGTATTCACTTAATTTTGTTAGGTCTAGGTGCTTTTCTTCTAGTACTCAAGGCTCTTTATTTTGGCGGTGTATATGATACCTGGGCCCCTGGGGGGGGAGATGTAAGAAAAATTACCAATTTGACCCTTAGTCCCAGTGTTATATTTGGTTATTTACTAAAATCTCCTTTTGGTGGAGAAGGGTGGATTGTTAGTGTAGATGATTTAGAAGATATAATTGGTGGGCATGTATGGTTGGGTTTTATTTGTGTATTTGGCGGAATTTGGCATATTTTAACCAAACCCTTCGCATGGGCTCGCCGTGCATTTGTATGGTCTGGAGAAGCTTACTTGTCTTATAGTTTAGCTGCTTTATCTGTCTTTGGTTTTATCGCTTGTTGTTTTGTATGGTTCAATAATACAGCTTATCCGAGTGAGTTTTATGGACCCACCGGGCCAGAAGCTTCTCAAGCTCAAGCATTTACTTTTCTAGTTAGAGACCAGCGTCTTGGAGCTAATGTGGGATCCGCTCAAGGACCCACAGGTTTAGGTAAATATCTAATGCGTTCCCCAACTGGGGAGGTTATCTTTGGAGGGGAAACTATGCGTTTTTGGGACCTTCGTGCTCCATGGTTAGAACCTCTAAGGGGCCCCAACGGTTTGGACTTGAGTAGGTTGAAAAAAGACATACAACCTTGGCAAGAACGACGCTCAGCAGAATATATGACCCACGCTCCTTTAGGCTCTTTAAATTCCGTGGGTGGCGTAGCTACCGAGATCAATGCAGTTAATTATGTCTCTCCTAGAAGTTGGTTATCAACTTCTCATTTTGTTCTAGGATTCTTCTTTTTTGTGGGCCATTTATGGCATGCAGGAAGAGCCCGAGCTGCTGCAGCAGGTTTTGAAAAGGGAATCGATCGTGATTTGGAACCTGTTCTTTACATGAACCCTCTTAACTAAGATTTTCTTATTTATACCTGTTCTACTTTTTTTCTGTTCTGGCTCGGTTATTCCATCTAGCCGAGCCATTCATTCCTTTTTATGAAAGAAAGATAAGGGACAGAAAAAAAAAATAAATAAAAATGAAAGAAACAAACGTATTCAATAAGCAAAAGGAGAGAGAGGGATTCGAACCCTCGATAGTTCCTAGAACTATACCGGTTTTCAAGACCGGAGCTATCAACCACTCAGCCATCTCTCCACAGCCTAATCCTTATTTTACTCCTACAAATAGAACATAGCCATATAAAAAATAAAAAGATTTATTAGCCTCTAGAAAGATATCAGATACAAGTTCCTTTTCGATATATCTCTGTATACTGTATACACGGATACAGGATCCGCTATACCCGCTTGTGAAATAAAGAGTAAATAATCTCTTCTCACCCCCATATCCAAATAAAAAAGCGGTTTAAGTAATAAATTTGAATTAAAGAGAAGAATCAATGGATTCATGATTAAACCCCTCCTACTTCTTGTATTTTTTTACAATTTTGGTTTAAGTGAGGGATCAAATATGTAGTCAACTTTATTTGATGGTAGCTTGGAGGATTAGAAATATGACTATTGCTTTCCAATTAGCTGTTTTTGCATTAATTGCGACTTCCTCAGTCTTAGTAATTAGTGTACCCCTTGTATTTGCTTCTCCTGATGGTTGGTCAAATAATAAAAATGTTGTATTTTCCGGTACATCATTATGGATTGGACTAGTCTTTCTCGTAGCTATTCTGAATTCTCTCATTTCTTAAATGAAATTTGGTTAATATTTATTAACCCCATAAAAAAGAAATAATAAAGGCCATTTCTTCTAAAAAATTAGAATAGTGAGACGTATTAAAACGCAATTTGCGTTCCGAATTGCTAGCTCTTCTCTTTCAGTATTATGAAATTCCATTCCCATTAGAATATTCATTGACAGATAATAAAAAAAGGAAAACTCTAATATAATAGAAAATGAAATGAAACGGTCGACCCAGACATAGAAGGTCGACCCAGGCGGATATACGCTATAAAATATATACCGTAGCGAGCGTAGTTCAATGGTAAAATATCTCCTTGCCAAGGAGAAGATACGGGTTCGATTCCCGCCGCTCGCCCGCTTAATTTATCAAAGTACTATGATAAAAAGTTTAGTCTAGTTAACTGTTTAACTACTTATATTAAATTAAGTATTAATTAGGTGTTAGTCTAGTGCCGTATCCCTTACTATCTTACCCTTCCTTTGCATCCCACTCAAAAAAAGAGGGCGCTCCAGAGGCAGAAATAGAACTCGCCAACAGAGCTCCAAAAATTGGGTATTAACTGAGACAAACAACGGGCAAACTTTTTTTAAAGGGAAGGGAGAGGTAGACTGTCCCTTTCGTTTCATTTTTATTTTCTGCAGGGTAGGGAGAGGCCTTGCGCCTTCTTTTTTTGAAGGCAAGTGACTTCGCAAACTGCTCAATTTTGCCCTCTAGGGCCGGGAACTAATGAATAAAAAAGGGTTGGATACGCCCCTCTACCATACATATCTAGAGAAATAGAATAGTCCTTTTATACAGACTGCTAAGTGCGGAGACGGGAATCGAACCCGTGACCTCAAGGTTATGAGCCTCGTGAGCTACCAAACTGCTCTACTCCGCTCTGGAGTACCAGAAACTGGTGGACAAAAAAGGCTTGAATACAAGCCTCTAACATGTCTAGACAAATAGAATACTCCTTTTATACAGAATGGAGCGGGTAGCGGGAATCGAACCCGCATCGTTAGCTTGGAAGGCTAGGGGTTATAGTCGACGTTGGTTGATTATTTTTAACGTCTCTAATTCAAAACCGAACATGAAATTTTGATTTCATTCGGCTCCTTTATGGATATTCTCACCACTTAACATCTATGTCAGCTTTTCTATTTGAATGGAACCAAAGCTCTCCGCTTTCTAGATGATCCTTATAGAGTAGGAGATAGAAATTCTATCTAAATTCATCTAATCTACTTACTTCGTTCCCTAATTTCATTCAAGAGATCCTGAGGAAAAGAATTGGGTTTCCACCGAGCTGAAACAATATGCGGATGGTTCTAGTAAACCAAAACTATCGTTTTTTAGCTATTTGGCTTCCTTATTCCTTATTTTAAGAAGATTTAGTTACGATTGGAAATCAACTTTTTTGTATCTTCATCCATAGATCCTTTACTCATATTTTCAAAATTGGAATACTTAATCCAATGCAAAATTATGCTTCGCGACTCTGTACTCATAATCCTATTTTTATTTTGGATGCAATTTAAATTAGTCTTTGGATACAAATCGCCAGAATGTATATTCTTCCTCAATATGCTATTGAGAGGAAAAGGATTTAATCCTTTATAAGAACTAAAGTTTTCATCGGAATATAAAAATAAAAAACTTAAGGATGCCTTAAGTATATCATTTCAAATTCAGTTATTAATAGAACGAATCACACTTTTACCACTAAACTATACCCGCTACATTGTAGATTATGGTATAAATGGTACCCTTTGTCAAGGATAGCCATTTGACAAGAAGGCTAATTCCCCCTTATTGAATCAGATGGAGAAGGTTCATGACACTGAGCCGTTGGTACTTCTACTTCGATCGCTCGCCTTTACTTTAGGATTTAGATAGCCCCTCTGGTCTGTAAAAAAAATCTTTTCTTACCATGCTAATAGCGCCTGAACCAAATGTATTTATTTTGATTAGGATCCTATTCTACGGTTACGACTACAATAATAATTATTTACTTTGCAAGGACGTAAGTGTGTCAGACTGCTAAATTGTTTTATTATTCCTACAATATAAACTAGGGGATATAGGGGGTAACACTGTCCCTATAAATTCCTTTTTTCCTTTTCTTTTTTGTCCAGAATTGAACAAAAAAGAAATTATGGAAGATGTTTTCTTCCCCCATTAAGTCCGAGCCATAGAGTAAGAGTGAGATGAGTTTTCCAAATTCATCATAGACTTTCCCTATGGCTTGATAGAAGTAAGCAGCAAAGAGTCGTAACTTAAAGAAAAAAACGGACAGGGCCGACAGATTTACCTGATGTAAAGAAGATCCTAAAAGTCTCTGATTAGTCGACTCTCTCCATTTAACACTTTCCTCTCTCTCCTTTTTTCCACTGACTCAATTCTAGTTTATTAGATTCTTGTTTAAAAGAATGCAAAAAGTTCAATAGAACTAAGAACACATAAAAAATAGCATAGAGGATCAAGGCCATTACCAAAAGTTCCTCCCAAGGATCCTATATCCTATTGGGTATCTGTTCCCCGCCTTTTCCCGCTAGGATCGGAAATCTTATATTTTCCATATCCATATACCGTTGAATCCTTGGGGTTCCAGAATCCGCCTATTTTACTAGTCTTCGGAAACGGAAAACCCTGAACCAAGAAGAGTTGGATATGTTATGTAGGGTATGTTTTTTTTTATTAATTTTATTTTGAGCTCTCAAGATATCGATATATACATATACAATCTCTACATAATGTCTCTCTCTCTATCTCTATATATTATATATATAATATGTACATTATGCAGTAGACCCATAATGGGAAATCCAAGTGGCTAATTTTTGAATTAAATAAAAAGCCCTTTTAACTCAGTGGTAGAGTAATGCCATGGTAAGGCATAAGTCATCGGTTCAAATCCGATAAAGGGCTTTTTAAATTAGTGGTAGAGTAATCTCGTGCTAAGACGTAAGTCGTTGGTTCGAATCTGATAGAGTACTTTTCTACTAAATTGATTCACTTTTTTTCTTTGTTTTTGAAACTTTCTCTATATTTTTAGAGAATTTTATGACTTAGTGCGGGATGGATGCATTTTTGGTATGAACACTAAATGAAGCACGGAGAATTAATCTATAACGATCAACTAAAAAAAATCCTAGATGAAAACATAACAGAAAAGTTGGAAAAACTCTTTGCTTTGGATCTATTTATACTTTTCGAGTATATTGACAATTCCAAAAAACTGCTCATACTATGATTATAGTATAATCACGAGCGGTTGTATATGGCCCTATCGTCTAGTGATGCCCCTATCGTCTAGTGGTTCAGGACATCTCTCTTTCAAGGAGGCAGCGGGGATTCGACTTCCCCTGGGGGTAGGGAGTATTATGAAAGGAGGTTAATCATAGATTAGCAAAAACCCTAGAATAAATTCTTCCTGGGTCGATGCCCGAGTGGTTAATGGGGACGGACTGTAAATTCGTTGACAATGTCTACGCTGGTTCAAATCCAGCTCGGCCCAAACCAAAAATCTAGGGCTTCGTGAGTATGAACTAAATCCTTTTGTTTTTCTTCCATAAAATAAAATGTCTGATCTATAGAAATAAAAGATAAAGAAAAAAGGGAAATTTTTTTTTCTAATCCATATCTCTCTCATTCCTTTCTTACAAACAAAAGAGTTTTTCTTATTGAAGGCTGGATTATTATCCATTTTTAGTGATAAAAAATCACGACATACTAGTTATGTCACTCTCACTATACCCACGTATAATATAATATGTGGGTATGTAGTATATGATTCGTCTATTTCTTAGAGTACGAAAGACGAATCGAATCTTCTTATGGTTCTATTTAAGAATGGGTATGCCATACACCCCGCGGGGATTGTAGTTCAATTGGTCAGAGCACCGCCCTGTCAAGGCGGAAGCTGCGGGTTCGAGCCCCGTCAGTCCCGAACTAGGGTTCAATGAATGGAGAAATTGATATTTCCTTTTTCCATGAAAAAAAGGGGCAGGGAGCAAGATCAAATACCCACAGGGCACCCTTACTTCACTTTTTTATTTTGCATCTCTCATTAAAGAGGGAGGGAGGGCATATAGGAATTTTTTTTTCACTACTCCCAATCGATAAAGAAAGACACACATACGATATGTGGATTAGTAGAATTTAGGATATTATATTACTCTATCTTTCTTTATGATGATACCATCCTCATCTTAATTTCCTATTCCACTCTTATGGAATAGAGTACCGGTATTTTACCGGAATCCATACATAAATCGTATTCCCTTTTTATTTCAGACCTCTTTTCCCCATCTCACTTCTACTGCTTATTTGGATGTCTATGTGACCCATAGAAAGTGAAAGTTGGTCATATAATACATACATAATTGTATGTATAACTATAAGAAAAAGGAAGGGAAATTGTATAAGATTAAGAAAGTATAAGATTAAGAAAGCTCGTGGGTTAGAGATATAGAAAAGAAAAAGTAGAAAAGGATTAAAAAAGAGGGAATTCCTAATCCAATCAAAAAACCCATTTTGGTCTTAGTGTGGATAGAGGATCTTCCTATGTTATACTATATAACTCTCATCCGTGAAATATAACTCTCATCCATGAATTGATTTGATAGATCCGATATTCATAATATTGAATTGATTCAGTATTATCAGAATGCAAGCCCTACCCTTGAATTTACAAGATACCCCTTTTTCCTCTCCATGGGATTACATCCCGAGTTATTGTGAAAATAAAAAATAAAGAGGTTATGGAAGTCAATATTCTCGCATTTATTGCTACTGCACTGTTCATTCTAGTTCCTACTTCTTTTTTACTTATTATTTATGTAAAAACAGTCAGCCAAAATAATTAATTGGAATTCCAATTAATCATTGAAGAAATTAAAAAGGGATTAAATAAAAAAAATCCAAGTCTTAAATGAAAGGATCTGGTTGGAATCTTAAAGTGTGGTAGAAAGAACTACATATAGTTTTTTCTACGACACTTTAGATTCTTTCTATTATATTATCTTTGAATCTACATAGAATAGATTAGTAGATTGAAATAGTTAAGTAGTCTAATTCAATTTCTTTTTTCATTGCATCCACTTAATTTCAATCAGGTCAAAATAAAAAAATCTAAGACAATTCTTGACCAAAGAATCCATGGAAGGAAAGAAAAATAATATGAAGAATAGACTATAGTAAAAAGTAAAAGGAAATGGAAAATGTGTGATATGCCGTGAATAGTTCCGTGGAAGAAAGTCTAATTTTCTTATGTATAGAACTTTTTTTAACCATTCGTCATTTCTAGTAGAAATTCTGAATTGGTATAATGGCTCTTTCTTACATTACAACTTACAATACAAGAGTTTCTTACAGGAGTGAAACAAAACTAAAGAAAAAGATTAAAGAATAACGTTTGACAAAATGATTAATGCAAAATGATCCATTAAAGAAAAGAATTGATACAACAATTTGATTACTTAATCAATTAGTAGTATCCCTAGAGTCCACTCCTTCCCCATACTACTAGTGAAAGAGAAAATGTAAAGACTACCATTAAAGCAGCCCAAGCGAGACTTACTATATCCATCTAAATTATGTCTCCTATTTCTATGAAGGGATTATTCTACTATTGATCAATAATCATAGTGGAATCAAGGGTACAGAGTCAAAAAGGGATTCCGCCCTAAGGCCATGGATCAATCAGTTCAAGGAATTTACTCCTAACAAATTCTTATAGGAATTCTGGTAGAATTAGAGAGCATTAAAAATACGAGATACTATAGCCCTTTTTTCCTTAAAAAAGAAAGAGTACGGGAATGATGTCCTGAATAGAAGAAGCGGGAATAGGAAGATTTTTTATTCCTTTTGTTACTCTTTTTTTTTTTTTTAAGCAAAGGACGCCCGAATATACCATAAAATTATCGATAGATAAATATTTATTGGATACCTACCTTACCTAATGTTTATTTTTGACCTAAACCCTGCAGCCTTGCTTTGTATCATTCTATGAAAGAATGAAGAGATTTTATCCATAATACAACTCCTAAATTGATTTTTGATCGACCTATTTAATCTGATTCTCGTTAGAATTAAGTAGTCCTTACTTTAGTGTATGTAGGTAACATAAGATGTACGATAAAAAAATGTATAATAATTAGTAAGTCTTGATATTCTTTCGTGGAGTCCCTTCTTGAATCTTAGATTGAAAAAAAAAAAGAATGCCCCTTAGGGACCTTTCTTTGGATACCAAGATTTCTGACATCTTATCCTCGTATTTTAAAATTATCAAATCGAATCTCAATTAAGAACCAATTCAAATTCATATAATAAAAGAATAAGGAAACACTACCTCACCCCTATTGATAACCATTTTGGCCACTACCGTCAAAACAAACCCTAACCCTAGTTTGAGGATAGAACTATGGTATGGTTTCTCTAAACCCAGTATCGGCAGGCCCAGTTACTCTCTTGCCCGAACTTATGCGAAGTAAAAATTTATCGAATTCGATCAGCACTATAAAAAAAACCTAAGTATTTTATTGATCAGGCGGCACCCAGATTTGAACTGGGGATAAAGGATTTGCAGTCCCCTGCCTTACCGCTTGGCCATGCCGCCAAAAAATCCGATCAAAAATCTAGAAAACAGCAAGTATTCATCCACGTTTTCTTACGAAAAGCCCCTTTTATTTTGAATATAATTCTACTTACTTTTTTCCAATCTTTTTCAAAAAATCTATTCCTGCTTTTTTTGATCCAGTTTCTATTATTCTCCTCGATAGATTCTATCTTAAAACATACATTGTTAACACAATAAAACTTCCCATTTCTTTCTATTGAGATGAAAAAGAAGAAAAAGTGGATTTCTATTCACAGGCTGCAAAATTCAGAATAAATTGGAACCGTTAACTAGAATTCTCTTTTTTTTATTGCAGTAGTGAACTACTCTTAAATCGGTATTATCTCCCCCCCCTTCAATGGCATAATAAAATATTATGGCTTTATGCTTAATCCGTGTATAGGTAAACTTTAGGTCCGAACAGCATTATTATCCAAAGATCCCCTTTATGTACATATCTCTATGGGGAATCATGCTTTAATTTTTCAAAGTATTAAATTAAATATCTTGAATAAAAAAAGGAAATTTGCTCTGATATAGAGTATAACCTGACTATCTTGGCGTACCCAAGTGAAATTACGATAAAAGAAAAGCATGGATATGGGGAGAGGTGGATAACTAGATTGGCATGTACTTAAAAAAGGGACTTACTTTATTTTAGAATTCCACAATGAAATACTGAATTTTCTAGCAATTATACTACTCCGATCCGAAATAAAAAAGAACCCTCAAATTATTTTGAGAAATTAAAGTAAGCACGCTATTCTAAATCGAAGTAAAGTCAAACTTTCTAGTATATTATATTACGGCTTTATTACATTCATAGAAAGGAGATAAAATGAGAAATCTTTGCCATCCAATCTGATTAGAATATCATAACATAAAGTATAAGTGGCAGAATTTTTTTTGTAGGAATGTTTTATCAATTCATTTTCATTTCATTTGTACCCCTGGCAAACTCGAACTTTCGTCCAAATGGTCTCTATTCATATGTATGAAATACATATATGAAATACGTATGTGGAGTTCCCTAGAATTTCATGTGATTCAGTAAACAGAATATAGATTCCATGATTGCTAGATCGATCCATAGGGATTGATGAAGAGTGAGCTGATAATGGAATTTTTCTTTGATAAACAGGAAACTTAAGATTAAGATGCTCCGGAATGGAAACGAGGGAATGTCCACAATACCCGGATTTAGTCAGATCCAATTCGAGGGATTTTGTAGGTTCATTAATCAAGCCTTGGCAGAAGAACTTGACAAGTTTCCAACAATTAAAGATCCAGATCACGAAATTGCATTTCAATTATTTGCGAAAGGATATCAACTGCTAGAACCCTCGATAAAAGAAAGAGATGCTGTGTATGAATCACTCACCTATTCTTCCGAATTATATGTATCTGCGAGATTAATTTTTGGTTTCGATGTGCAAAAGCAAACCATTTCTATCGGAAACATTCCTATAATGAATTCCTTAGGAACCTTTATTATAAATGGAATATACCGAATTGTGATCAATCAAATATTGCTAAGTCCTGGTATTTACTACCGCTCGGAATTAGATCATAAGGGAATTTCTATCTACACTGGCACTATAATATCAGATTGGGGGGGGAGATCGGAATTAGCAATTGATAAAAAAGAAAGGATATGGGCTCGCGTGAGTAGAAAACAAAAGATATCTATTCTAGTTCTATCATCAGCTATGGGTTCGAATCTAAGAGAAATTCTGGATAATGTTTCCTACCCTGAAATTTTCTTGTCTTTCCCGAATGCTAAAGAGAAGAAGAGGATTGAGTCAAAAGAAAAAGCTATTTTGGAGTTTTATCAACAATTTGCTTGTGTGTAGGTGGGGACCTGGTATTTTCGGAGTCCTTATGCGAGGAATTACAAAAGAAATTTTTTCAACAAAAATGTGAATTAGGAAGGATTGGTCGACGAAATATGAATCGGAGACTTAATCTTGATATTCCTCAGAACAATACATTCTTGTTACCACGAGATGTATTGGCCGCTACGGATCATTTGATTGGAATGAAATTTGGAACGGGTATACTTGACGATGACGATATGAATCACTTGAAAAATAAACGTATTCGTTCGGTTGCGGATCTGTTACAAGATCAATTCGGATTGGCTCTTGGTCGTTTACAACATGCAGTTCAAAAAACTATTCGTAGAGTATTCATACGTCAATCGAAACCGACTCCCCAAACTTTGGTAACTCCAACTTCAACTTCAATTTTATTAATAACTACTTATGAGACCTTTTTTGGCACATACCCGTTATCTCAAGTTTTTGATCAAACGAATCCATTGACACAAACTGTTCATGGGCGAAAAGTGAGTTGTTTAGGTCCTGGAGGGTTGACGGGGAGAACCGCAAGTTTTCGGAGCCGAGATATTCATCCGAGTCACTATGGGCGTATTTGTCCAATTGACACGTCTGAAGGAATCAATGTTGGACTTACTGGATCCTTAACAATTCATGCGAGAATTGATCACTTGTGGGGATCCATAGAGAGTCCGTTTTATGAAATATCTGCTGAGAAAGCAAAAGAAAAAAAAGAGAGACAGGTGGTTTATCTATCACCAAATAGAGATGAATATTATATGATAGCAGCAGGAAATTCTTTGTCCTTGAATCAAGGTATTCAGGAAGAACAGGTTGTTCCGGCTAGATACCGTCAAGAATTCTTGACTATTGCATGGGAACAGATTCATGTTAGAAGTATTTTTCCTTTCCAATATTTTTCTATTGGGGGTTCTCTCATTCCTTTTATTGAGCACAATGATGCGAATCGGGCTTTAATGAGTTCTAATATGCAGCGCCAAGCAGTTCCGCTTTCTCGGTCCGAGAAATGCATTGTTGGAACTGGATTGGAACGCCAAACAGCTCTAGATTCGAGGGTTTCCATTATAGCCGAACGCGAGGGAAAGATCATTTCTACTGATAGTCATAAGATACTTTTATCAAGTAGTGGGAAGACTATAAGTATTCCTTTAGTTAACCACCGTCGCTCTAACAAAAATACTTGTATGCACCAAAAACCCCGGGTTCCACGGGGTAAATCCATTAAAAAAGGACAAATTTTAGCAGAAGGAGCTGCTACAATTGGGGGCGAACTTGCTTTAGGAAAAAACGTATTAGTAGCTTATATGCCATGGGAAGGTTACAATTTTGAAGACGCAGTACTAATTAGCGAACGTTTGGTATATGAAGATATTTATACCTCTTTTCACATCCGGAAATATGAAATTCAGACGGATACGACAAGCCAGGGCTCCGCTGAAAAAATCACTAAAGAAATACCACATCTAGAAGAACATTTACTCCGCAATTTGGACAGAAATGGAGTTGTTAGGTTGGGATCCTGGGTAGAAACTGGTGATATTTTAGTAGGTAAATTAACGCCTCAGATAGCGAGCGAATCATCTTATATCGCGGAAGCTGGATTATTACGGGCCATATTTGGCCTTGAGGTTTCCACTTCAAAAGAAACTTCTCTGAAATTACCTATAGGTGGAAGAGGGCGCGTTATCGATGTGAAATGGATCCAAAGGGACCCGCTCGACATAATGGTTCGTGTATATATTTTACAGAAACGTGAAATCAAAGTTGGGGATAAAGTAGCCGGAAGACATGGGAATAAAGGGATCATTTCCAAAATTTTGCCTAGGCAAGATATGCCCTATTTGCAAGATGGAACACCCGTTGATATGGTCTTCAATCCCTTAGGAGTACCCTCCCGAATGAATGTGGGACAAATATTTGAAAGCTCGCTCGGATTAGCGGGGGATCTGCTAAAGAAACATTATAGAATAGCACCCTTTGATGAGAGATATGAGCAAGAGGCTTCAAGAAAACTTGTGTTTTCAGAATTATATGAAGCCAGTAAAGAAACAAAAAATCCATGGGTATTTGAACCCGAGTACCCGGGAAAAAGCAGAATATTTGATGGAAGAACAGGCGACCCCTTTGAGCAACCTGTTCTAATAGGGAAGTCCTATATCTTAAAATTAATTCATCAAGTTGATGAGAAAATTCATGGGCGTTCTACTGGGCCCTACTCACTTGTTACACAACAACCGGTTAGAGGAAGAGCCAAGCAAGGGGGACAACGAGTAGGAGAAATGGAAGTTTGGGCTTTAGAAGGATTTGGTGTTGCTCATATTTTACAAGAGATACTTACTTATAAATCTGACCATCTTATAGCTCGCCAAGAAATACTTAATGCTACGATCTGGGGAAAAAGAATACCTAATCATGAGGATCCTCCAGAATCTTTTCGAGTGCTCGTTCGAGAACTACGATCTTTGGCTCTAGAACTGAATCATTTCCTTGTATCTGAAAAGAACTTCCAGGTTAATAGGGAGGAAGTTTGATCGGAATAAATATAAATTCTTTTCTTATTTCTATTTTATGATTGACCAATATAAACATCAACAACTTCAAATTGGACTCGTTTCCCCTCAACAAATAAAGGCTTGGGCTAACAAAAACCTACCTAATGGAGAAGTCGTTGGCGAAGTCACAAGGCCCTCTACTTTTCATTATAAAACCGATAAACCAGAAAAAGATGGATTGTTTTGCGAAAGAATCTTTGGACCCATAAAAAGCGGGATTTGCGCTTGTGGCAATTCTCGAGCGAGCGGAGCTGAAAACGAAGACGAAAGATTTTGCCAAAAATGCGGGGTCGAATTTGTGGATTCTCGGATACGAAGATATCAAATGGGATACATCAAACTCGCATGTCCCGTGACTCATGTGTGGTATTTGAAAGGTCTTCCTAGTTATATCGCGAATCTTTTAGATAAACCTCTTAAGAAGTTGGAGGGCCTAGTATACGGCGATTTCTCTTTTGCTAGGCCCAGCACTAAAAAACCCACTTTTTTACGATTACGAGGTTTATTCGAAGAGGAAATTGCATCCTGTAACCACAGCATTTCTCCCTTTTTTTCTACCCCAGGCTTTGCAACATTTCGAAATCGGGAAATTGCGACAGGAGCAGGTGCTATTAGAGAACAATTAGCAGATTTGGATTTGCGAATTATTATAGAGAATTCTTTGGTCGAATGGAAGGAATTAGAAGACGAGGGGTATAGTGGAGATGAGTGGGAAGATAGAAAAAGACGAATAAGAAAAGTTTTTTTGATTAGACGCATGCAATTGGCGAAACATTTTATTCAAACAAATGTAGAACCAGAATGGATGGTTTTGTGCTTATTACCGGTTCTTCCTCCCGAATTGAGACCTATTGTTTATAGGTCTGGAGATAAAGTAGTGACTTCAGACATTAATGAACTTTATAAGAGAGTTATCCGTCGGAACAACAATCTTGCCTATCTATTAAAAAGAAGTGAATTAGCGCCAGCAGATTTAGTAATGTGCCAGGAAAAATTGGTACAAGAAGCCGTGGATACACTTCTTGATAGTGGGTCCCGCGGGCAACCGACGAGGGATGGTCACAATAAAGTATACAAATCACTTTCAGATGTAATTGAAGGTAAAGAGGGAAGGTTTCGCGAGACTCTGCTTGGGAAACGGGTCGATTACTCGGGGCGTTCTGTCATTGTTGTGGGTCCTTCGCTTTCATTACATCAATGTGGATTACCTCTAGAGATAGCAATAAAGCTTTTTCAGCTATTTGTAATTCGCGATTTAATCACGAAACGCGCCACTTCTAATGTAAGGATTGCTAAAAGGAAAATTTGGGAAAAAGAACCCATTGTATGGGAAATACTTCAAGAAGTTATGCGGGGACATCCTGTACTGTTAAATAGAGCACCTACCCTGCATAGATTAGGCATACAGGCCTTTCAACCCACTTTAGTAGAGGGGCGTACTATTTCTTTACACCCATTAGTGTGTAAGGGTTTCAATGCGGACTTTGATGGAGATCAAATGGCTGTTCATCTACCTTTATCCTTGGAAGCTCAGGCAGAAGCCCGTTTACTTATGTTTTCTCATATGAATCTCTTATCTCCCGCTATTGGGGATCCTATTTGCGTACCAACCCAAGACATGCTTATCGGGCTTTATGTATTAACGATTGGAAAGCGTCGAGGTATTTGTGCAAATAGATATAATAGTTGCAGAAACTACCCAAATCTAAAAGTAAATTACAATAATAATAATAATTTTAAATATAGGAAAGATAAAGAACCCCATTTTTCTAGTTCTTATGATGCACTGGGAGCTTATAGACAAAAACTAATCAGTTTAGATAGTCCCTTGTGGCTACGATGGAACCTGGATCAACGCGTCATTGGGTCAAGAGAAGTTCCGATTGAAGTTCAATATGAATCTTTGGGGACTTATCATGAGATTTATGCCCACTATCTAATAATGGGAAATAGAAAAAAAGAAATTCGTTCGATATACATTCGAACCACTCTTGGTCATATTTCTTTTTATAGAGAAATAGAGGAAGCCATACAAGGATTTAGTCAGGCCTATTCATACACTACCTAAACAAGAAAGTTAGATTCGGCGATGCCCCTCCCCTTTCGGGGGGCATTCCGATTTCCCTAGTATCATCATTATTTGCCACGCGAATCCAGATTGAGATTGAGGCAATTAAGTTAATTAAATTTTCGAATCACTGACTCAGGCCCATTGTCGAATCCTACTCAGCAATTGTCGAATCCTACTCAGCCGAAAAGGGGGTACTTATGTATGGCGGAACGGGCCAATCTGGTCTTTCATAATAAAGAGATAGACGGAACTGGTATGAAACGACTTATTAGCAGATTAATAGATCATTTTGGAATGGGATATACATCCCATATACTGGATCAACTAAAGACTCTGGGCTTCCATCAAGCCACTACTACATCGATTTCGTTAGGAATCGAGGATCTTTTAACAATACCCTCTAAGGGATGGTTAGTCCAAGACGCGGAACAACAGAGTTTTCTTTTGGAGAAACACTATTATTATGGGGCTGTACACGCGGTAGAAAAATTACGCCAATCTGTTGAGATATGGTATGCGACAAGTGAATATTTGAAACAAGAAATGAATTCAAATTTTCGGATAACGGATCCTTCTAATCCAGTCTATCTAATGTCTTTTTCAGGAGCCAGAGGAAATGCATCTCAAGTACACCAATTAGTAGGTATGAGAGGATTAATGTCGGACCCTCAAGGACAAATGATTGATTTACCTATTCAAAGCAATTTACGCGAGGGACTTTCTTTGACAGAATATATAATTTCCTGCTATGGAGCCCGCAAAGGGGTTGTAGATACTGCTGTGCGAACAGCAGATGCTGGATATCTTACACGTAGACTTGTTGAAGTAGTTCAACATATTATTGTGCGTAGAAGAGATTGTGGTACTATCCGAGGTATTTCTGTAAGTCCTCAAAATGGGATGACGGAAAAACTTTTTGTCCAAACACTAATTGGTCGTGTATTAGCAGACGATATATATATCGGTTCACGATGCATTGCCGCGCGAAATCAAGATATTGGAATTGGATTAGTCAATCGATTCATAACTGCCTTTCGAGCACAACCATTTCGAGCACAACCAATATATATTAGAACCCCCTTTACTTGCCGAAGCACTTCTTGGATCTGTCAATTATGCTATGGCCGGAGTCCTACTCATAGTGATCTGGTCGAATTGGGAGAAGCCGTAGGTATTATTGCAGGTCAATCAATTGGGGAGCCAGGGACTCAACTAACATTAAGAACTTTTCATACTGGCGGAGTATTCACAGGGGGTACTGCCGACCTTGTACGATCCCCTTCGAATGGAAAAATAAAATTCAATGAGAATTTGGTTCACCCCACACGTACCCGTCATGGGCAGCCTGCTTTTCTATGTTATATAGACTTGCATGTAACTATTCAGAGTCAAGATATTCTATATAGTGTGAATATTCCCTCAAAAAGCTTGATTCTAGTGCAAAATGATCAATATGTAAAATCCGAACAAGTAATTGCGGAGATTCGTGCCGGAACGTCCACTTTACATTTTAAAGAAAGGGTACAAAAGCATATTTATTCTGAATCAGACGGCGAAATGCACTGGAGTACTGATGTTTACCATGCGCCCGAATATCAATATGGTAATCTTCGCCGATTACCAAAAACAAGCCATTTATGGATATTGTCAGTAAGTATGTGCAGATCCAGTATAGCGTCTTTTTCACTCCACAAGGATCAAGATCAAATGAATACTTATGGTAAAAAAGATAGGGAAATTCTTGATTATTCAACGTCGGATCGAATCATGTCCAATGGCCATTGGAATTTTATCTATCCTTCTATTTTTCAAGATAATTCAGATTTGTTGGCGAAAAAGCGAAGAAATAGGTTCGTCATTCCATTACAATATCATCAAGAACAAGAGAAAGAACTAATATCCTGTTTTGGGATTTCGATTGAAATCCCCCTTATGGGTGTTTTACGTAGAAATACTATTTTTGCTTATTTTGACGATCCCCGATACAGAAAAGATAAAAAGGGTTCAGGAATTGTTAAATTTAGATATAGGACCCTAGAAGAAGAATATAGGACTCGAGCGGAAGACTCAGAAGAGGAATATGAGACCCTAGAAGACGAATACAGGACCCGAGAGGACGAATATGAATATGAAACCCTAGAAGAATCTAAATATGGAATCCTAGAAGACGAATACGAATATGAAACCCTAGAAGACGAATATGGGAGCCCAGAAAACGAATATGGGAACCCAGAGAACGAATATAGGACTTTAGAGAAAGACTCAGAAGAGGAATATGGGAGCCCAGAGAGCAAATATAGGACCCAAGAGGACGAATATGGAACTCTAGAGGAAGACTCAGAAGACGAATATGGCAGCCCCGGGGAAAGCGCAGAGGAAAAATATGGTACTTTAGAGGAAGACTCAGAAGAAGATTCAGAGGACGAATACGAGAGCCCAGAGGAAGATTCCATCTTAAAAAAAGAGGGTTTGATTGAGCATCGAGGAACAAAAGAATTTAGTCTAAAATACCAAAAAGAAGTAGATCGGTTTTTTTTCATTCTTCAAGAACTTCATATCTTGCCGAGATCTTCATCCCTAAAGATACTTGACAATAGTATTATTGGAGTGAATACACAACTCACAAAAAATACAAGAAGTCGACTAGGCGGACTGGTCCGAGTGAAGAGAAAAAAAAGCCATACGGAACTCAAAATATTTTCCGGAGATATTCATTTTCCTGAAGAGGCGGATAAGATATTAGGTGGCTGTTTGATACCGCCAGAAAGACAAAAAAAAGATTCTAAGGAATCAAAAAAAAGGAAAAATTGGGTCTATGTTCAACGGAAAAAAATTCTCAAGAGCAAGGAAAAGTATTTTGTTTCCGTTCGCCCTACAGTGGCATATGAAATGGACGAAGGAAGAAATTTAGCAACACTTTTCCCGCAGGATCTCTTGCAAGAAGAAAATAATCTCCAAATTCGACTTGTCAATTTTATTTCTCATGAAAATAGCAAGTTAACTCAAAGAATTTATCACACAAATAGTCAATTTGTTAGAACTTGCTTAGTAGTGAATTGGGAACAAGAAGAAAAAGAAAAGGCTGGTGCTTCCCTTGTTGAGGTAAGAGCAAATGATCTTATTCGCGATTTCCTAAGAATTGAGTTAGTCAAGTCCACTATTTCGTATACACGAAAAAGGTATGGTAGGACAAGTGCAGGACCGATTCCCCATAATAGGTTAGATCGCGCCAATATCAATTCTTTTTATTCCAAGGCGAAGATTGAATCACTTAGCCAACATCCAGAAGCTATTGGCACTTTGTTGAATCGAAATAAAGAATACCACTCTTTGATGATTTTGTCGGCATCCAACTGTTCTCGAATTGGTTTATTCAAGAATTCAAAACATCCCAATGCGATAAAAGAATGGAATCCTAGAATTCCTATTCGAGAAATTTTTGGGCCCTTAGGCGCTATTGTAGCTAGTATATCGCATTTTTCTTCATCTTACTATTTACTAACGCATAATAAAATCCTGTTAAAAAAATATTTGTTCGTTGACAATTTAAAACAAACCTTCCAAGTACTTCAAGAACTTAAATACTCTTTAATAGATGAAAATAAAAGGATTTCTAATTTCGATAGTAACATAATGTTGGATCCATTCCTTTTGAATTGTCACTTTGTCCATCATGATTCTTGGGAAGAGACATTGGCAATAATTCACCTTGGACAATTTATTTGTGAAAATGTATGTCTATTTAAATCGCACATAAAAAAATCCGGTCAAATTTTCATTGTAAATATGAATTCCTTTGTTATAAGAGCAGCTAAACCTTATTTGGCCACTACAGGAGCAACTGTTAATGGTCATTATGGAGAAATCCTTTACAAGGGAGATAGGTTAGTTACGTTTATATATGAAAAATCGAGATCTAGTGACATAACGCAAGGTCTTCCAAAAGTGGAACAAATCTTTGAAGCGCGTTCAATTGATTCATTATCCCCGAATCTCGAAAGGAGAATTGAGGATTGGAATGAGCGTATACCAAGAATTCTTGGGGTCCCTTGGGGATTCTTGATTGGAGCTGAGCTAACCATAGCCCAAAGTCGTATCTCTTTGGTTAATAAAATCCAAAAGGTTTATCGATCCCAAGGGGTACAGATCCATAATAGACATATAGAGATTATTATACGCCAAGTAACATCAAAAGTGCGGGTTTCCGAAGATGGAATGTCTAATGTTTTTTCGCCTGGGGAATTAATCGGACTATTGCGAGCGGAACGAGCAGGACGAGCTTTGGATGAATCGATCTATTATCGGGCAATCTTATTGGGAATAACAAGGGCTTCCCTGAATACCCAAAGTTTCATATCTGAAGCAAGTTTTCAAGAAACTGCTCGAGTTTTAGCAAAAGCTGCCCTACGAGGTCGCATTGATTGGTTGAAAGGCTTGAAAGAAAACGTAGTTCTGGGGGGGATTATACCTGTTGGTACCGGATTCCAAAAATTTGTGCATCGTTCCCCACAAGACAAGAACCTTTATTTCGAAATAAAAAAAAAAAATCTATTCGCGTCGGAAATGAGAGATTTTTTGTTTCTCCATACAGAATTAGTTTCTTCAGATTCTGACGTAACAAACAATTTTTATGAGACATAAGAACCCCCATAAAAATATTTTTTACTTTACTAGACTTTTGAACTTAGAACACTAACAGGTCAAATTTTAGATTTTTAAGATTTTTATTTTAATAAGTAAAACAAGTCAGTTAATTCATTAAGGTGGTTATGTTTATACCATGTATCAATGGCCAACTCTTATCTTAGTACAAGGTTCTCTCGGAACAATTATTATTTATTTCAAGCTATTTCGGATCTTTCTTAATCTTCAAAAAGAACTAAATTCCGTAATGGAATGGTAGGATTAAAAAAAAGGAAGTGTGGAAAAAATGACAAGAAGATATTGGAACATTAATTTGAAAGAGATGATAGAAGCAGGAGTTCATTTTGGTCATGGTATTAAGAAATGGAATCCTAAAATGGCCCCTTACATTTCGGCAAAGCGTAAAGGTACTCATATTATAAATCTCGCTAGAACGGCTCGTTTTTTATCAGAAGCTTGTGATTTAGTTTTTGATGCAGCAAGTCAGGGAAAAAGTTTCTTAATTGTTGGTACCAAAAAAAGAGCAACAGATTTAGTAGCATCAGCTGCAATAAGGGCTCGTTGTCATTATGTTAATAAAAAGTGGTTCAGTGGTATGTTAACGAATTGGTCGATTACGAAAACTAGACTTTCTCAATTTAGAGACTTAAGAGCAGAAGAAAAAATGGGAAAATTCCACCATCTCCCAAAAAGAGATGTGGCAATCTTGAAGAGAAAATTATCTACTTTGCAAAGGTATCTCGGCGGGATCAAATATATGACGAGATTGCCAGACATTGTGATCGTCCTTGATCAGCAAAAAGAGTATATAGCTCTTCGGGAATGTGCCATTTTGGGGATTCCTACTATTTCTTTAGTCGATACAAATTGTGACCCGGATCTCGCGAATATATCGATTCCAGCCAACGATGACACTATGACTTCAATTCGATTGATTCTTAACAAATTAGTATTTTCAATTTGTGAGGGCCGTTCTCTCTATATAAGAAATCGTTGATTAAGAATATATAGTGAATTCTTGGGCAACTGCGTAAATTTATGGAATCACTTACTTTACTATATCTTTTTTTTTGCATAGAATTTTTTTTGCATAGAAAAAAGAAGGGGAATATTGATATATATTAGAGGGTATTGATATATATTATGATCTGATGTGCTTTCTTGGTATCCTAAATATAAGATTAATACTTCAAGTTGCTGAGTTGAGAAAGAGATGGTTGAATCAAAAGAATTCCTTTTTTGAAGTTCAATTTTTATCAGAGGACAATATGAATATTATACCTTGTTCCATTAAAACACTCAAGGGGTTATACGATATATCGGGTGTAGAAGTAGGCCAACACTTCTATTGGCAAATAGGAGGTTTCCAAATTCATGCCCAAGTACTCATCACTTCTTGGGTCGTAATTACTATCTTGCTAGGTTCAGTTGTCATAGCTGTTCGGAATCCACAAACCATCCCGACCGACGGTCAGAATTTTTTTGAATATGTCCTTGAGTTTATTCGAGACTTGAGCAAAACTCAGATTGGAGAAGAATATGGTCCCTGGGTTCCCTTTATTGGAACTATGTTCCTTTTTATTTTTGTTTCGAATTGGTCGGGTGCTCTTTTACCTTGGAAAATTATAGAGTTACCCCATGGGGAATTAGCAGCGCCCACGAATGATATAAATACTACTGTTGCTTTAGCTTTACTCACGTCAGCGGCATATTTTTATGCTGGTCTTAGCAAAAAAGGATTGAGCTATTTCGAGAAATATATTAAACCAACTCCAATCCTTTTACCAATTAACATCCTAGAAGATTTCACAAAACCATTATCGCTTAGCTTTCGACTTTTCGGGAATATATTGGCGGATGAATTAGTCGTTGTTGTTCTTGTTTCTTTAGTCCCCTTAGTAATCCCTATACCGGTCATGTTTCTTGGATTATTTACAAGCGGTATTCAAGCTCTTATTTTTGCAACATTAGCCGCAGCCTATATAGGTGAATCCATGGAGGGTCATCATTGAATTGACTCTTTTTGGAAATAGTATTTTTTTTTTTTGCAGCTTAGCTCAATTCATGCATGGTTCCAGATAATCTGCTTGGTTGCAAAAAAATAGTTAGAAATGCGTATGAATATATAGCCTAGAGTTGTAGGAGAGAGAATAGAATAGACTATATTATGGAATTTTCAAAGTATATATGCATTAAGGAGGGTGGAGTCAGGCTAGATCTATACTATAATATCCTTAATGTCTATAAGTGGAGTCCTCTTTTATGCAGGTTTCCACTTTAAGCAATGATTTTAGAATCCGATTCAATAGAAAATGAGAAAATATGCAAACAAAATAGAAGAAACAAATGTATATATATAGGATATTATATTATATATTCCTAGGTTAGATTCATTATCTAATCCGATATATGGATATGGAATTCCCTTCTATGTAGTTCGGACAATTCACATTATCATTTCAATTTGATTTCAATTTGTACTTTTTAGTTACTTTACTTCTCCCCAATAGAGCTTAGAAGTAAGAATTTATTGGTTGATTGTATCCTTAACCATTTCTTTTTTTTGACACGAGGAACTACTCACCATGAATCCACTAATTGCTGCTGCTTCTGTTATTGCTGCTGGATTGGCCGTAGGGCTTGCTTCTATTGGACCTGGAGTTGGTCAAGGTACTGCTGCAGGACAAGCTGTAGAAGGTATTGCGAGACAGCCAGAAGCAGAAGGTAAAATACGAGGTACTTTATTGCTTAGTCTAGCTTTTATGGAAGCTTTAACAATTTATGGACTAGTTGTGGCACTAGCGCTTTTATTTGCGAACCCTTTTGTTTAATCTTAAAAAAAAAATTCTTTCGATTTCGATTAGATACTTTTTTCTTTTTTTAGTAAATTGGTATTTGCTTCCACAATTCCAATTATATCAATACTTTATTTAATTTACTCCTATTTATTACTCCTGGAATTATCTATTTATCGGGACAGATAATACCCCATTCTAGGAAGGGCTGAGTTGAGTATTATTAATTTAGAAGATATGCTCACCTTCTTATTTCCCGTCCTTAGTTTAGGAAAGTGGAAAGTTTTTTCCTTTTATTTTAGGAATTTTGGGAACAGAACATTTCAACAAAGGAAGTCTTTCACCGGTCAAACAAGACGTAAGACTTAATCTAAAAGAAATTACTAGATTGAATCTATTTGCATTAAAAAAACCGATCAAAAAAGGGCGAGCGAAGTAAGTGATCGAAAAACTTTGTTCTTTGTTCGTCCTATCTATAAGAGGAGAGCATATGAAAAATGTAACCCATTCTTTCGTTTTTTTAGCTCACTGGCCATCCGCTGGCAGTTTCGGGCTTAATACCGATATTTTAGCAACAAATCTAATAAATCTAACTGTAGTGGTTGGTGTTTTGATTTTTTTTGGAAAGGGAGTGTGTGCGAGTTGTCTATTTCAAGAATAGATTGGATCTATCCGGCTGCACTTTATAATATTTTTTAGTATTTTTCGGATAAATAAGAAAAGGGTGCACGATCTCGACGAATTACTTCTGAATAAATTCAGAAATCATATGGAAGAACCATAGCATTTCGCGACTCATTGGTAAATCAACTTTGATTCTCTATAAACCAAGAATGTGAGACCATTAACACGGTTAAAGCTAAACTGCTTGAAGTCCAGGCAAAAAGAGGTACTCTTTCTACAACTATATTAGTATTAGTACCAATTTAAACGGGAAATAGCTAATGTAAAATTTATCTGATATAGAACACTCATATCGATAAAATGGTTTGAACTATTTACTAGAAAAAAAAGGGGGCACCCTGCCCTTTTTTAACCAATGCCGAATCGACGACCTATGTATAAAAAAGAGAAATTTTTTGGATTTGAAGAAAAAAAAAATAAAAAAGAATTCTATTAATTTTCATTTTCCATTTATTTAGTTAGTTTTTC
>NW_028259461.1:16903726-16936123 GCF_056163025.1 Triticum urartu | reverse complement strand
GTGATAGCATCTACTATACCAGGAATATCAATGAACCCCATTCTTGCAATTGCTCAGGATACCCTCTTTTAGCTGCTAGGTCTATTTCTTAGTTCAAGATCCCTCTTACTAACTGGAATAAAAGAATTAGTAGATCTGTTCCGCCCAAAATGGGAATGGGCGCTAGGGTTATGAACTTATAATCATGGAATCGACTCGATCATCAGATTATAAGTTCATTCCATACCGAACCAGACCGTGCACATTCTTATTATGAGAAGGGGTCATTCGAGCCTATGGAAATAGGATACTCTGTTTACATAGAAATCCCTACGTCCTTACATTCTATTTAGGATTAGGAATAGGTGTAATCAGACCTGCTTTTGACATATCTATCCTATTCTTATTTGGGTACCATATGCACCTCTTTGGGCTTCTATTGAATCGAGAAATTGGATTGTACATCTTTCATCTTTTTGATTTTGATATCGATTTTGATACATATAAGGTGTCCTACGGATAATGCAAATCGAAGCTATTTGATGTCTGACTCAGGCCTATATGACCGATCGATCGAAATACTCCAAGACTCCACCTTTGTCATATATTCCATATATCACATTAGATAGATATCATATTCATGGAATACGATTCACTTTCAAGATGCCTTGATGGTGAAATGGTAGACACGCGAGACTCAAAATCTCGTGCTGAAGAGCGTGGAGGTTCGAGTCCTCTTCAAGGCATAATATGGAGAATGCTCATTCAATGAGCATTCCCCGTAGAAGTATTCCGGAAATCTGGGCCTGGCGCTCTCCTCTATCTTCTGAGGTCCTTAACCATCTCCCTGAGAAAAGTAGACAGTAAAAGCCAAAATAGACTAAATATATATAGCCTGAACGATCCTAAAAATCCCTCGAAGGAGATAATAAAGAACCCAAAGCAGATGGTATCCTACTGCAAGGGTGGTCTTAAGAATCCAAAAGAGGTTGCTCAGAAGAGATAGATGTATCCCAACCTCTATTGCTCTCGCGTAAAGACTTTTTTTTTACGCGACAGGAAAAAGTGACTACGAATTCCCCTTTTTGTTTGCGAATCCCTGTTTGTATCCTTTGAGCGCACGCCCATTAAGTAGCGATCAAATCAAGGAAATCGATCAAACGATCCCCGTGCCAGCCCAAATCATGATCTTCACCAACTTGGATTTGGTTCTCTCGCGAAAATCGCGAGTTGCAGAGATGAGAACCATGAAAAGCAAGATCCCGAATAAGAAAACAGAAACCGAGGAAGAGGAAACCACAAGAGTGAAGACTAGTAGAGTCTCGTCTTTTGTCATTCTTTGCTCCTTTTTCACTCAATGATTCCTTCGAATTTGCCGACCAAAAATTCTATATGTCTATTCTATCTATGATATTTCTATATATATAGAATATGATATCTAATATGACATCCGATTTGTCAAAGGGATTGGATTGGTGACTTACCCATTCAGTGACTTTGGCACTGGACGTTCCAAAAACGGGTACTATCGGATCGGGTGAATTAGAGAATAGACAGAGGTCCGTTGGCATTTCAGCCTTTCTTCTCCTTTCAGGGCCTATCCGAAAGAGAATCCAGTACCTCTTGGTCCTGAATATCAGAATAGGACGAACGAACCGGCCTCCGCGGATATCTTTGCTTCGGAACAAAACCCTGCAATCAAATAGATTGTCCCAAGGGCGCCATATTCTAGGAGCCCAAGTTATGCTATTGAAAATTCGTTCCTCTAGCAGTTCCGGTTTGAGCATTCCGTTCCCTTTTTCAAACTCCACTTCTTTTCATATAGCAATCCCTGATCAAAGAGAGAACAATATCCATTTCAAAACATTTCTAACAGATTCCTTAGTTCGGACCGACGAAGTAATGTCACTCGACTATTATCAACCTGACTGCAATCTTTTTCTGTCGGTAAGGATTGCACCAGAGCACCTTCTACTTCTAATAGGCCATGAACTATAGATAGAGAAGAATCATTCTGAGCGAGTACATAAGAAGCGATCCACTTTTTTTCATCGGTTCCAGGGGAAGACCAAAGATCTTGCGCGGCAGGTCCGCCAGAAAAACTCAAAAGAGAAAGAAGTCTCGTTAATCTCTTCATGCTCGTTCCAAGTTCGAAGTACCTTTTGGCCAAAGAAAAACCCGCTTCCTGACACGATTGCCTCTTTATCTTTATATAGATAGATTCTATGGGGTTATTACTTAGTAAGTCTATTTTGTACAAGAGCCCCTCCTATCTGATAGAAAAGGGTCCCATGATCCCGAGCCGATCTTACCTTGGCTCGCAAACCCCAAGTTTGTCTATGAAGAGCTAATCTAATTGTATTTTTTTCTAGAATGGATTTCTTATGTGGAATACTAATGGATAGGGCTTCGTTGCTAAGTGCTACAAGATCTAGTGCACTGGAACTCGTGGTTATGGACCCGAATCCTTTAGTATGGAACATTGTCTTTTCCAAGTAAAAACCCCTAGTATATGAAAGAATGAAAAGGTGCTTTCGTTCTTGTGGAATAAGAAGCCCTCGTACCTTAATGAAAGGAAAATCGTAATTTTTCGTTAGGTATTTGACCAAATAGGATCGTCCAGTTCCTACAGAACCTATCACTAAAATACCCGATAGGGCTAAGCGGAACGAAAAGGGTTTTCCATGAGATGGTAAATGAAAACGATTAGTCCCACACGAGGTTTGGGAATAAGTGATTGTCTGATAATGAGCAAGGAATATACGTCTTTCTGCTAAAGAGGATCTATTAAACTCATAATTCATTAGATCCTTGTTATCAATGCCAACTAGGTATCATAAGTAAATGGATCCCGGTTGTTCAATCCTTTGATAACCAAGGTCATTCTTTGCTAAAGAGAAATGATCACTATGAGTCAGACTCAATAGAATTGGATCCATTCCAAATAGCGAGAATTAGGATTCTTGATCCCTCTCAATCTCTCTTTCAATTCGAGGATCCAGAGAGGTGTTTTCATAGTCATCTCCGAATATTTGCCATCTCGGAATATTTTCGATTTCATTTTTCTATGATATGTCTTTCTATATGAAAATTGGTTATTTACGATGTACGATGATCCCTGTTAAGCATCCATGGCTGAATGGTTAAAGCGCCCAACTCATAATTGGTAAATTTGCGGGTTCAATTCCTGCTGGATGCACACGAACGGGAACATTCCATAAGTCTATTGGAACTGGCTCTCTATCCATGGAATCTCATCCATCATCCATACATAACGAATTGGTATGGTATATTCATACCATAACATAAGAACAATAAGAACTCGAATTCTTATCGATACTGGAACTCAGAGCATAGGAGGGAAAGTCGATTTATGGATGGAATCAAATACGCAGTATTTACAGAAAAAAGTCTTCGTTTATTGGGAAAGAATCAATATACTTTTAATGTCGAATCGGGATTCACTAAGACAGAAATAAAGCATTGGGTCGAACTCTTCTTTGGTGTTAAGGTGGTAGCTGTGAATAGCCATCGACTACCTGGAAAAGGTAGAAGAATAGGACCTATTCTGGGCCATACAATGCATTACAGACGTATGATCATTACCCTTCAACCGGGTTATTCTATTCCACTTCTAGATAGAGAAAAAAACTAAAGGAGAATACTTAATAATACGGCGAAACATTTATACAAAACACCTATCCCGAGCACACGCAAGGGAACCGTAGACAGGCAAGTGAAATCCAATCCACGAAATAATTTGATCCATGGACGGCACCGTTGTGGTAAAGGTCGTAATTCCAGAGGAATCATTACCGCAAGGCATAGAGGGGGAGGTCATAAGCGCCTATACCGTAAAATAGATTTTCGACGGAATCAAAAAGACATATCTGGTAGAATCGTAACCATAGAATACGACCCTAATCGAAATGCATACATTTGTCTCATACACTATGGGGATGGTGAGAAGAGATATATTTTACATCCCAGAGGGGCTATAATTGGAGATACTATTGTTTCTGGTACAAAAGTTCCTATATCAATGGGAAATGCCCTACCTTTGAGTGCGGTTTGAACTATTGATTTACGTAATTGGAAGTAACCAATTAGGTTTACGACGAAACCTAGAAATCGATCACTGATCCAATTTGACTACCTCTACGGGATAGACCTCAACAGAAAACTGTTGAGTAACGGCAGCAAGTGATTGAGTTCAGTAGTTCCTCATAGAAAATTATTGGCTCTAGAGATATGGTAATATGGAGAAGACAAAATTGTTTGAAGCACGCACAGAACCGGAAGCGCCCCTTGTTTCAAAGAGAGGAGGACGGGTTATTCACATTTAATTTGATGGTCAGAGGCAAATTGAAAGCTAAGCAGTGGTAATTAAGACCCCCGGGGGAAAATAGGGATGTCTCCTACGTTACCCATAATATGTGGAAGTATCGACGTAATTTCATAGAGTCATTCGATCTGAATGCTACATGAAGAACATAAGCCAGATGACGGAACGCAGAGACCTAGGATGTAGAAGATCATAACATGAGCGATTCGGCAGATTTGGATTCCTTTCCTATATATCCACTCATGTGGTACTTCATCATATGATTCATATAAGATCCATCTGTCTAGAGATCGTCATATACATCTAGAAAGCCGTATGCTTTGGAAGAAGCTTGTACAGTTTGGGAAGGGGTTTTTTGAGAGAAAAGAAGAATCTACTTCAACCGATATGCCCTTAGGCACGGCCATGCATAACATAGAAATCACACGTGGAAGGGGTGGGCAATTAGCTAGAGCAGCAGGTGCTGTAGCGAAACTCATTGCAAAAGAGGGTAAATCGGCCACTTTAAGATTACCATCTGGGGAGGTCCGTTTAGTATCCCAAAACTGCTTAGCAACAGTCGGACAAGTGGGTAATGTTGGGGTGAACCAAAAAAGTTTGGGTAGAGCCGGATCTAAGTGTTGGCTAGGTAAACGCCCCGTAGTAAGAGGGGTAGTTATGAACCCTGTGGACCACCCCCATGGGGGCGGTGAAGGGAAAGCTCCCATTGGTAGAAAAAAACCCACAACCCCTTGGGGTTATCCTGCGCTTGGAAGAAGAACTAGGAAAAGGAAAAAATATAGCGATAGTTTTATTCTTCGTCGCCGTAAGTAAATACGTAACTAGGAATATGGAAAATTGCATTTTTGGAATTTGCAATAATGCGATGGGCGAACGACGGGAATTGAACCCGCGCATGGTGGATTCACAATCCACTGCCTTGATCCACTTGGCTACATCCGCCCCTTATCCAGCTAAAGGATTTTTTTCTTTTTTCCATTGATCATTATTCTATTTATTCTGACCTCCGTACTTCGATCGAGATATTGGACATAGAATGCCACTCTTTAAAAAGGAAAAAAGGAGTAATCAGCTGTGACACGAAAAAAAACGAATCCTTTTGTAGCTCATCATTTATTGGCAAAGATAGAAAAGGTCAATATGAAGGAGGAGAAAGAAACAATAGTAACGTGGTCCCGGGCATCTAGCATTCTACCCACAATGGTTGGCCATACAATCGCGATTCATAATGGAAAGGAACATATACCTATTTACATAACAAATCCTATGGTAGGTCGCAAATTGGGGGAATTCGTGCCTACTCGGCATTTCACGAGTTATGAAAATGCAAGAAAGGATACTAAATCTCGTCGTTAACTGAATTCTGAATAGAAAGATTAAGAAGAAAAAAAGATTCAAAATAAAGTAAAGGTAGGCGGGGAATAACCTTATTTATGACAAGTTTCAAACTAGTAAAGTATATCCCTAGGATAAAGAAGAAGAAAAGTGGGCTAAGGAAACTCGCAAGGAAAGTTCCAACCGATCGTCTACTTAAGTTCGAGAGAGTTTTCAAAGCACAAAAACGTATCCCTATGTCTGTTTTCAAAGCACAAAGAGTTCTTGACGAGATTCGCTGGCGTTACTACGAGGAAACTGTTATGATACTGAACCTCATGCCCTATCGAGCATCTTATCCCATCTTAAAGTTGGTTTATTCGGCAGCCGCAAATGCTACTCATTATAGGGATTTCGACAAAGCGAATTTATTTATTACTAAAGCCGAAGTCAGTAGGAGTACTATTATGAAGAAATTCAGACCTCGAGCTCGAGGACGTAGTTTCCCCATAAAAAAAAGCATGTGTCATATAACAATTGTACTAAATATAGTAAAGAAATCTAAATAACCTTTAGATCCATCTAAGATTTCGATTCCCAGTAAAAAAAATATAGAATAGAAAAATATGGGACAAAAAATAAATCCACTCGGTTTCAGACTTGGTACAACCCAAAAACACCATTCCTTTTGGTTCGCACAACCAAAAAATTATTCTGAAGGTCTACAGGAAGATAAAAAAATAAGGGATTGTATCAAGAACTATATACAAAAGAATAGGAAAAAGGGCTCGAATAGAAAAATAGAATCAGACTCAAGTTCCGAAGTAATTACACATAATAGAAAAATGGACTCAGGTTCAAGTTCCGAAGTAATTACACATATAGAAATCCAAAAAGAAATCGATACGATCCACGTCATAATCCATATTGGATTCCCAAATTTATTAAAGAAAAAAGGAGCAATCGAAGAATTAGAGAAAGATCTACAAAAGGAAATTAACTCTGTAAACCAGAGATTTAATATTTCTATCGAAAAAGTTAAAGAACCTTATAGACAGCCTAACATTCTTGCAGAATATATAGCTTTCCAATTAAAAAATAGAGTTTCATTCCGAAAGGCAATGAAAAAAGCCATTGAATTAACTAAAAAAGCAGATATAAGGGGAGTAAAAGTAAAAATTGCGGGTCGTCTCGGAGGAAAAGAAATTGCACGCGCCGAATCTATTAAAAAGGGTAGACTTCCCCTCCAAACAATTCGCGCTAAAATTGATTATTGCTGCTATCCAATTCGGACTATCTATGGAGTATTAGGTGTAAAAATTTGGATATTCGTAGACGAAGAATAAGTAATCTTGTCTTCGGATTCTGTCCATTGATAGAATAAAAAATGACAAGAGACTTTTTTCCTGAAATCCCTGCAAAAGAAGAAATTATACCTCTTTCTATAAGATTTAATGAAAATTGATAAATCATTTAATATAATTGCTATGCTTAGTGTGTGACTCGTTATTTTTTTCTTTTTTTTAAGAAAAAAACTTAGTAATTATAGAAAATTAACTAATAACCAACCTATTGCTTCGTATTGTCGAGATCCTAACTAAGAAACAGTCACTATATGAATAAATACCTCTATCATAACATAAATGAGTAGATGTGTCATATAGTTGTAGCAACTGCAATTTTTTCTCTAAAAAAGAAAAGGGATTCTAGGTTGTGAAGCAAAACTAAAGGGATGTGGATAAAGGGAGGGATGATAGAAAGAAGGAAGAGGAAATAAATAAGATATAGGATTCCACTATGTATGGTCTATGAATTACATCATAAAAGGCAATGTGATAAAGCATCAATATAATAAAAATAATAGAGAATTAAAAATTGTAACTTGAAACAAGAACTACAAATTTAAAGCAATAATAAAGAGCCGCCCGGGTTAATAAAACTGAGAAAATTAACTCGGAAAGAAATTTTTTGGAAGCTCCGTTGCGGGATTCAGACCTAACCATTCAAGGAGAAGCAGTGGGAACGACAGAACCTATGATTCCATAGGATTTTATTGAAAAGAATCCTAACACTTCATTGGGTGGGATGGCGGAACAAACCAAAAAAATTGTCTTATTTGGTAAGTTTATAAATTAACAAATAAGACAGGAAAGAGTAAATATTCGCCCGCGAAATTCTTATTGAATTAGAATACTTTACCGCGATTCAATAAGAGTAAAAATAAGGATTTTTTTAAGAAGGATTACATTATCTATAAATATAGAATTTAGATAAATATACACACACATCTGGATATATTCTAGATCTTCTTTTTTGACTATATATTATATTTTTCTGTTTTAACAAATTCAATATAAAAAAAACCGAACTTTTTCTATTATCTATTAATGTGTATCTATCCGTACCGTAATATTTTGGAATATTATGAATTAGAGAAATTTACATGCTTTCTGATTCCATTCGCGAGGAGCTGGATGAGAAGAAACTCTCATGTCCAGTTTTGCAGTAGAGATGGAACTAAGAAAGAGAACCATCGACTATAACCCCAAAAGAACCAGATTTCGCAAACAACATAGAGGAAGAATGAAAGGAAAATCCTGCCGAGGCAATCGTATTTGTTTTGGTAGATATGCTCTTCAAGCACTTGAACCCGCTTGGATCACGGCGAGACAGATAGAAGCAGGACGAAGAGCAATAACACGATATGCACGTCGTGGTGGAAAAATATGGGTACGTATATTTCCCGACAAACCGGTTACACTAAGACCCACGGAAACACGTATGGGCTCGGGAAAGGGGTCCCCCGAATATTGGGTATCCGTTGTTAAACCTGGTCGTATACTTTATGAAATGGGGGGAGTATCTGAAACTGTAGCTAGAGCAGCTATCTCCATAGCTGCCAGTAAAATGCCCATACGAAGTCAATTTATTCGATTAGAGATATAGAACCCTAAAAGGGGTATGGAAGATAAAAAAAAATGCTCGGTTTTTCTTTCTGGAAAGACAATATTTCTTTCATCCTTTTGCATTGAAATAACAAATTGAAATCAAAATAATATGATTCAACCTCAGACCCTTTTAAATGTAGCAGATAATAGTGGAGCTCGAAAATTGATGTGTATTCGAGTCATAGGAGCTGCTGGTAATCAGCGATATGCTCGTATTGGTGATGTTATTGTTGCTGTAATCAAAGACGCATTGCCCCAAATGCCTCTAGAAAGATCCGAAGTAATTCGAGCTGTAATTGTACGTACATGTAAAGAGTTCAAATGCGAAGACGGTATAATAATCCGCTATGATGACAATGCTGCGGTTATAATTGATCAAAAAGGCAATCCAAAAGGAACTCGAGTTTTTGGCGCGATTGCCGAGGAATTGAGAGAATTGAATTTTACCAAAATAGTTTCATTAGCTCCTGAAGTATTATAAATACTAGTAGGCGAAATTGAGACCAAAGAATTAATTTAGTAGATTGTGTTTTACGTATATGTTTTAAAATCCAAAATGAAAAAAAAAAAAAGAAAACATGTTGATTATAGAAAAATTAGGAGGAACCTAGAATTAGAGTCTTATGGGCAAGGACACTATTGCTGATTTACTAACCTCTATAAGAAATGCGGACATGAATAAAAAAGGAACAGTTCGAGTAGTATCTACAAATATTACCGAAAACATTGTTAAAATACTTCTACGAGAGGGTTTTATTGAAAGTGTTCGGAAACATCAGGAACGTAACAGATATTTCTTGGTTTCAACTTTGCGACATCAAAAGAGAAAGACTATAAAAGGAATATATAGAACAAGAACCTTTTTAAAGCGTATCAGCCGACCCGGCTTACGAATTTATACCAACTATCAAGGAATTCCTAAAGTTTTGGGTGGAATGGGAATTGCTATTCTTTCTACTTCTCGAGGAATAATGACAGATCGAGAAGCTCGACTAAACAGAATTGGGGGAGAAGTCTTATGTTATATATGGTAATCGCCCCGCCTATAGTGCTCGAATTCTATCTCGCCCTTCCTATTTTTAAAATAAAAATAGAAAAATAGGAGAAAAAAAATATGACAGAAAAAAAAAATAGGAGAGAAAAAAAAAACCCGAGAGAAGCAAAAGTAACTTTCGAAGGTTTAGTTACGGAAGCCCTACCCAATGGAATGTTCCGCGTTCGGCTAGAGAATGACACCATCATCCTAGGCTATATTTCAGGAAAGATACGGTCTAGTTCTATACGAATACTGATGGGGGATAGGGTCAAAATTGAAGTAAGTCGTTATGATTCAAGCAAGGGACGTATAATTTATAGACTTCCCCATAAGGATTCGAAGCGTATCGAAGACTCGAAGGATAGCGAAGATTTGAAGGATAGCGAAGATTTGAAGGATACCAAAGATTCAAAGGATTAGGTTTTTCTTTTTTTTTCTAGGGTAATAAATTCTAAGTTCTAAAATTCAAGCGAAGAGACTTATTTTTTCCAAAAGATTAGATTCATAGTTTAAAAAAGGATACGGAAATATGAAAATAAGAGCTTCCGTTCGTAAAATTTGTACAAAATGTCGACTGATTCGTAGGCGTGGACGAATTAGAGTCATTTGCTCTAATCCGAAGCATAAACAAAGACAGGGGTAATCTTTCGAAAAAGAACTTTACTTTCTAAAAAGTAAAAAAAAGTACCCGCGGAAATGTTCCAATTCCAAATAAAATAATTTCATTTAAAATAATTAAAGTAAAGGGTTTATTTTACCCTGAAACGGATATCTTTGTATCTTTTTTTCTTTTTTTTATTTCTAACTCATATTTATGAGATAATAAAATATGGCAAAAGCTATACCAAAAATTGGTTCACGTAAGAAAGTGCGTATTGGTTTACGTAGGAATGCACGTTTTAGTTTACGGAAGAGTGCACGTAGAATAACAAAAGGGGTTATTCATGTTCAAGCTAGTTTCAACAATACCATTATAACTGTTACAGACCCACAAGGTCGGGTGGTTTTTTGGTCCTCGGCCGGTACTTGTGGATTCAAAAGCTCAAGAAAAGCATCACCCTATGCTGGTCAAAGAACAGCAGTAGATGCTATTCGTACAGTAGGTTTGCAACGAGCAGAAGTTATGGTAAAGGGCGCTGGTAGTGGAAGAGATGCCGCATTACGAGCCATTGCTAAAAGTGGTGTGCGATTAAGTTGTATACGCGATGTAACACCTATGCCGCATAATGGATGTCGACCGCCTAAAAAAAGACGTCTGTAAAAGAATTAACCCGCTTTCAACTTTCATTTCAAGAGAAATAAACGATTCAATGATAAAATAATAATACTAGTCTATTATGGTTCGAGAGGAGGTAGCAGGATCCACTCAAACACTACAGTGGAAGTGTGTTGAATCAAGAGTAGATAGTAAGCGCCTTTATTATGGTCGTTTCATTCTGTCCCCGCTTAGAAAAGGTCAAGCGGACACCGTCGGTATTGCCTTGCGAAGAGCTTTACTTGGAGAAATAGAAGGAACATGTATCACACGTGCAAAATTTGGGAGCGTGCCGCACGAGTATTCTACAATAGCAGGTATTGAAGAATCCGTACAAGAAATTTTACTAAATTTGAAAGAAATTGTATTGAGAAGTAATCTCTATGGAGTTAGAGACGCATCCATTTGCGTCAAAGGTCCTAGATACATAACTGCTCAAGATATCATCTTACCGCCTTCCGTAGAAATCGTTGATACGGCACAACCTATAGCTAACTTGACAGAGCCCATTGATTTCTGTATTGATTTACAGATCAAGAGAGATCGTGGATATCAGACAGAACTCAGAAAGAACTATCAAGATGGAAGTTATCCTATAGATGCTGTATCCATGCCTGTTCGAAATGTGAATTATAGTATTTTTTCTTGTGGGAATGGAAATGAAAAACACGAGATACTTTTTCTAGAAATATGGACTAATGGAAGTTTAACCCCTAAGGAAGCACTTTATGAGGCTTCTCGTAATTTGATTGATTTATTTCTTCCTTTTCTACACGCGGAGGAAGAGGGCGCTAGTTTCGAAGAAAATAAAAACAGGTTTACTCCACCCCTTTTTACTTTTCAAAAAAGATTAACTAATCTAAAGAAAAACAAAAAAGGAATTCCATTGAATTGTATTTTTATTGATCAATTAGAATTGACTTCTAGAACGTATAATTGTCTAAAAAGGGCCAATATACATACACTATTGGACCTTTTGAGTAAGACTGAAGAAGATCTTCTGAGAATTGACAGTTTTCGTATGGAAGATAGAAAACATATATGGGACACTCTAGAGAAGCATCTCCCAATTGATTTACTTAAGAATAAACTCTCGTTTTAAATCCATTGCAATTTTTTTTCTTCTTCTTTTTCGAGTTAGAATAAAAAGAAAACAATTTAGCATCTTTGGTACAATCTATATTTTCGCGAAATGGATCATAATAAAATGGATTTTAGGTATCTAGGGAAGATTCACTTGGAAGTAACTATTTCCTAGATACCTATGGTACTTCACGGTTGAATGAATCAAAAAATATCTAAAAAAGACCTAAAGTTAATGATTTATCAATGGGTAATGTTGCTCCAATACCTAACCAAAGAGCTACTACAGTACCGATTAAAAAAACGGTCGTAGCTACTGGGCGGCGAAATGGATTTTGGAATTTATTGACATTCTCTAGAAAAGGTACTGTCAATAAGCCTGTTGGCACAGAAACCATTAAAAGAACGCCCAATAACTTATTGGGTACCGTACGGAGTATTTGAAACACGGGAAAGAAGTACCACTCGGGTAATATTTCCAGAGGAGTTGCAAACGGATCTGCCGGTTCACCAATCATTGATGGCTCGAGAACCGCTAAACCTACATTACATGCAATAGTACCTAGAATTACTACTGGAAAAATATATAAAAGATCGTTGGGCCATGCGGGTTCCCCGTAATAATTATGTCCCATCCCTTTAGCTAATTTAGCTCTTAATACAGGATCATTTAAGTCTGGTTTCTTTGTTATTGGGATAGGTGAACTCTTTAGGATCCATCCCCCAAAGGAACCGGACATGAGAATTTATCATCATCCGGCTCGAGCAAGAGTGAAAGAAATAAGACCGCGGAAGATCCTTAATAGAATTAAGGTTTATAATGACTCAATGACTCTAGGCAAGAAAAGCTTTATCAGATTCTCTTTTCCGAAGTTGCACCTACAACTACTCATTGAAAATAATCCTATTCTTATGGGTAAATGCTCAATATCCAAGTGGGCTTACAAATTTGATCATGATCAATTGCTTTGTGGATTGTCTCATGTCTCTTGATTAGTTGGTATTTATCCCCTCAATATCGCAAGTTTCTTACCTCCAAACAAAATATTTACTTGTTACTAATAAAAAATCAAAAAGTTTAGCCTACATTCTTCCTTAGATCCCTTCTTTTACTCCGATAGTATTGCGGATCACAATCGATGCAAAGAAAATGAATGCATTTCCATACTATAATAAAAAGGTAAGTGTAATAAATAGAGAACTGGATCATGTCACATGACTTATTCCATTTCTACTCTATGGGATCTTACGGAGCCTGTTCATGGATGACATGGTTGCGGTATGATCATAGAAGATATTCTCCTCAAGTGAACCAGCCTATCCTTCCTAGGTAGGGGACTTACATGTTGATTGGATGCGGAGACACCTTTGGTTGTGAATTCTAATGTGGCAGATCCAATTCTTTATCTGCATGGCCAAATCAATAATTCAAGTCACACACTCCCATAATCCGCCTTTTTTCTTTCGTAAAATTAACTTCAACTATTTGTATTGTATAAAAATACTTTGGAGTTGAAGAGAAGTATCCAAATGACATGTGTTATTTTACAATAACCCATGCTTGTAGCAATGAAATACCAAAACCTACCCGATATGATATATGATAATTATAATTCTCTATGATATGCCTTCCCTATAAAGGACCCGAAATACCTTGCTTACGTATCATTGGAAAGTGCATTAACATAAATACGGCAGTAAGCAGAGGCAGTACAAAGGTATGTAAACTATAAAAACGAGTCAAAGTGGATTGGCCCACACTAGCACTTCCGCGTAATAACTCCACTAAAGGCGATCCTATTACCGGAATGGCGTCAGGTACACCTGTCACAATTTTGACTGCCCAATAGCCAATTTGATCCCAAGGCAAAGAATAACCAGTTACACCAAATGATGCAGTCAAAACAGCCAAAACCACACCTGTGACCCAAGTTAATTCGCGGGGTTTTTTAAATCCCCCTGTGAGATACACACGAAATACATGCAGGATCATCATTAAAACCATCATACTTGCTGACCATCGATGAACTGATCGGATTAACCAACCAAAGTTGGCCTCGGTCATTATGTATTGAACCGAGGAAAAAGCCTCTGTAACGGTTGGTCGGTAGTAAAAAGTCATAGCAAAACCGGTAGCGACTTGTACTAGAAAACAAGTAAGTGTAATTCCCCCTAAACAATAAAATATGTTGACATGGGGAGGAACATATTTACTAGTTATATCATCTGCAATTGCCTGAATCTCAAGACGTTCCTCAAACCAATCATATACTTTATTGGATAGGTAACTAACCCGAGTCCCCCTCTAAGAGCCGTATATGAAAATTTCATCTCGTACGGCTCAAGCAGAAACACAAAAATTTTCAACGAATATTAGAAAAAAGGTTCAAAACTTCATCAGCCACTGAATTGGGTCGATTTGCCTTGAAGATATCAAATAAGAAAAATCCGGAATATCTTCTTTGTGATGATAATGCCAAAAAATCTCAAGTTGGCGCGTCTTTCTTTCTTCCTTTCCCTTATGTTGGTCATTAGAGGCTTCTTGACTTTTCTCTTCCCTATAAAGGATTTGTTTTTTTATGCGTAATATAGAAATTATCTTGTTGAGATCCTATGAATCAGTTCAATTAAAACCTTAGATTCATACTAGAGCCACGATGATTTAGTCTCAAGCTAAACAAAAGGCAAGGGTTCTTCGAATAAGAACCGCTTGATAATCATTTATTGAATCAGTGTAATGACTCGACAAAATCGAGAGAAAAAAAGTTGTCTTTTGGGCAAACAAAATTGGAAGGAAGAAAATTTCTTTTTTATTTTTATTTAAGAACTACTTGAATTTTTCAGTCTGGTTGCGAGGTCTTAATAGTGAGTATGAATCATAGTTCCATTTTTTTTTGATCCACTCTATCTATTTCGTGTTCCAGATACTAGAATAAATAATATCTGACGAATTAGAATCATCTTGATAGAGATAACAGGCCCTTTCTATGTATTATCAATAGGATCAATTCTAACAAGTCACACACTCATATTCCAGAGATACCGAAACAAAAAAATTCCGCGGTCGAACTACCATAATATCTAGAAATGTAGATCTTAAACTAGAAAGGCTTTTTTGGATGGAAAAACTCTGACTTCCTAGTTTTAGTTAGTAGAAACCTAATTGGTTAAAATTCCGTCCAGTAAAACGGAAGAATTATAAATTTCTAAAATGATAGATAGGAATATAGCGAATAAAGCCATTGCGATCCCCATAAAAGGAGTAGTCCCCCAACCCGGGGCGACTTTCCCATATTCCGAATTCAAGGGTTTCAGTAAACTACCTGCACCAGTTCGTTTTGGCCTAGGTTTAGAACTATCTTCAACGGTTTGTGTAGCCATAAATTCTATTTAATCATTGGTGTTGACTTTGTATACTATTCCGTTGTAGTTGTAAATACACGATCTTTTCGTAGATCCATTGTAATCTTGAAATTCTATAAAAATGGAAACAGCAACTTTAGTCGCCATCTCCATATCTGGTTTACTTGTAAGCTTTACTGGGTATGCCTTATATACCGCGTTTGGGCAACCCTCTCAACAATTAAGAGATCCATTCGAAGAACACGGAGACTAATTTAAGTAAGAAGTCTCCCAGATAGGGGGACTTCTTACTTAAATGAAATTATTTTATTCTTTTAGTTGGAGTTGGTGGAACCTTAGGTGGTTCTCGGAAGAAGATAGCGAAAAAAATTATCCCTAAAGTCGAAACTAAAAGGAACGTATAAACCAATGCTTCCATAGATTCGATCCTGGTTTATTTACAATTATAACTTCCACACCTATTCATTTGTCATTTGGGATAATTTCCCATATAAAGAAAGAAAAAGAGTCAAAGAAAGGATGGGAGAAGTTTCCCATGTCAAATCAAAAAAGAGAGGTGAAAGATACTATAACAATGTGTATCAAACTGCCTGTTTCCTTGTAGTTGGATCTCCCACTTTTTGGAATGTTCCAAATTCCACTTGAGCATCCAAATCTGGATCAATACCAGCAAAAACATCTCGGAACAATGTTCTAGCGCCATGCCAAATGTGTCCGAAAAAGAAGAGCAAAGCAAAGGTAGCATGACCAAAAGTGAACCAACCCCTTGGACTGCTGCGAAAAACACCATCAGATTTCAAAGTAGCCCGGTCTAATTCAAAAATTTCCCCTAATTGAGAACGCCTCGCATATTTTTTTACAGTAGCAGGATCAGAATAACTTACTCCATTAAGTTCGCCACCATAGAACTCCACCGTTACACCTACTTGTTCAACACTATATTTGGATTCTGCTCTTCTAAAAGGAACGTCTGCTCTAACAATTCCCTCCTCATCTACCAAAACAACCGGAAATGTTTCAAAAAAAGTAGGCATACGGCGTACAAAAAGCTCACGTCCTTCTTTATCTCTAAAGACGGGATGTCCTAACCATCCAACAGCTATTCCATCCCCATTGTCCATTGAGCCTGCTCTGAATAATCCCCCTTTTGCCGGATTATTACCAATATAATCATAAAAGGCTAATTTTTCGGGAATTTTAGACCAAGCTTCTGATAAACTAAGATTTTCGGCTAAACCATTGCTAACTCTTCGATATATTTCTTGCTGAAAGTATCCCTGATCCCACTGATAACGAGTAGGCCCAAATAATTCGATTGGGGTCGTTGCTGACCCATACCACATAGTTCCAGCAACTACGAAAGCTGCAAAAAAAACAGCAGCGATACTACTGGAAAGTACAGTTTCAATATTGCCCATACGTAATCCTTTATATAGACGTTGAGGCGGACGGACACTAAGATGGAATAAGCCCGCTAATATACCCAATGTACCCGCAGCAATATGATGAGAAGCTATTCCCCCCGGAACAAAAGGATCAAAACCTTCTGCACCCCACGCTGGATTTACAGCTTGTACTTTTCCAGTTAGTCCATAAGGATCGGATACCCATATCCCAGGACCATACAAACCCGTTACATGAAATGCCCCAAAGCCAAAGCAAGCCACCCCTGCAAGAAATAAATGAATTCCAAAGATCTTGGGCAAATCCAAAGAGGGTTTTCCCGTCCGCTCATCAGAGAATATTTCTAGGTCCCAATATACCCAATGCCAGATCGCTGCCAAGAAACACAAGCCAGAAAACACAATATGCGTACCTGCCACACCTTCATAACTCCAAATACCCGGATTTGTTACAGTTCCTCCTGAAATACTCCAACCACCCCACGAATCCGTTATTCCTAAACGAGTCATGAAGGGAATTACGAACATACCTTGTCTCCACATTGGATCCAGAACAGGATCAGAGGGATCAAAAACTGCTAATTCGTATAAAGCCATTGAGCCAGCCCAACCAGAAACTAGAGCTGTGTGCATTATATGCACCGCAAGCAATCGACCCGGATCATTCAATACGACAGTATGAACACGATACCAAGGCAAACCCATGGAAATACCCCTTTAGCAAAGAAAAATAGACACGATGTCGCTTTATTTTATCGCATTGAAAAAGACTATCCATATCCTATGTACCTAACCCTTCTAGGGGATTCTGTGTCAGAAAGCGCGAATATTTATTTCATTCCATTAAAAATAAGAAGCCAATTCTGTTCATAAGAAGAAAGAGAAGCAGATCTATTCTATACTCGATAAGTGCCAATATGCAATGGGTAACTTGGCCAATTTGGAAAAAACGAAGAATAGATCGCTACCCCTCTTTGTTTAGCATTCAAATCACCCATTCCCTTTTCTTTATTCAATCTGTCTTACATTCCTTATATGTATAACCTTTCAATCTACGTATTAATAGAATCTATAATATTCATATAGAATAAGAATAAAAATTAAGACAATAAACTGCGGATTCTTTCTTTCTGTTCCATTCTTACGTTTCCATATTAAAGTGTGGTTTTCTTACTTAAATTTAATAATATTAATCTAATATGCCCATTGGTGTTCCAAAAGTACCTTACCGGATTCCTGGAGATGAAGAAGCGACTTGGGTTGACTTATACAATGTTATGTATCGAGAAAGGACACTTTTTTTAGGTCAAGAGATTCGTTGCGAGATCACGAATCATATTACAGGTCTCATGGTATATCTGAGTATAGAAGATGGAATTAGTGATATTTTTTTGTTTATAAACTCCCCAGGCGGGTGGCTAATCTCAGGAATGGCTATTTTTGATACGATGCAAACGGTGACACCAGATATATATACAATATGCCTCGGAATAGCCGCCTCCATGGCGTCCTTCATTCTGCTTGGAGGAGAACCCACCAAGCGTATAGCATTCCCTCACGCGAGGATTATGCTTCACCAACCTGCTAGTGCTTATTATCGGGCAAGGACACCAGAATTTTTACTAGAAGTAGAAGAGTTACACAAAGTTCGCGAAATGATCACAAGGGTTTATGCAGTAAGAACAGGCAAGCCTTTTTGGGTTGTATCCGAAGACATGGAAAGGGATGTTTTTATGTCAGCAGACGAAGCCAAAGCTTATGGACTTGTCGATATTGTAGGGGATGAAATGATTGACAAGCACTGCGATACTGATCCAGTGTGGTTTCCAGAAATGTTTAAGGATTGGTAGTGTCCGGATTTCTTGTAAAGTTATTTCACAGCTAAATTCGTGTTTTCCTCGATTTAATAGAAAATAGAAAGACTTCATGATGAGCAATCATCAGGTTAAGATGGATCTAAACCAATCCATTTTTTTCTATATACATACAACATGCCGACGGTTAAACAACTTATTAGAAACGCAAGACAGCCAATACGAAATGCTCGAAAAACGGCCGCGCTTAAAGGATGCCCTCAGCGTCGAGGAACATGTGCTAGGGTGTATGTGCGACTCGTTCAGATCATGACTTCAAACAAATATAAAAAAAATTGAAGTATCCATGATTAGTACCAATGAATAGGATATAGCTTCTCTATCCTAGATTTCTATGGTATATGGAATTTATGGTTTCCTTTGGTGCAAATCCAATTATCTAAATTGGAAATAAGAAGCAATTCTCCCATTGGTAGCAAATGGTTATCCATTAAGCGGAGGAAATAGTAATAAAAAGAAAAAGGCTTATGCTCCTTTATCTTAAAAGAACGGACTAACAGGGTCAGCTACTTAGCCAACTTTCATAATTAAATACCGTCACTGTATGGATAACTCTTATTGTGAAAAGAGCTATTTACTCTATAATGGATAGGTAGAGCCAAAGAATGTGGACTATACAAGTTCGCAATACCTTTTGATGAAAGAAAGGGCTCCGGTGTATAGAGAGGGCCTCACCGTTTAAAAGGGAACCATAGAAACGATGGAACCCACTATTTTTTTTAGTATTATTAGAATGAATTTGTTATTTCGTATAGAAATAACTGAACGGAGTGGAATAAAAAATCGTGGTTGGGAAGGTTACTATAGCAAAAGCCATTGGAATTAATATTTTATATATCGGAATAATTAGTTTTGTTATTAATGAGAAAAAGGGTGGCTAAAAGAAGAGAAATCATTAGTTATTCATTAAGGTTAATTTGATTCAATGACCAGAGTTCCGCGAGGATATATAGCCCGGAGACGACGAACAAAAATGCGTTCATTTGCCTCAAACTTTAGAGGGGCTCATTTAAGACTTAATCGAATGATTACCCAACAGGTAAAAAGAGCTTTTGTTTCCTCTCATCGAGATAGAGGTAGGCAAAAGAGGGATTTTCGTCGTTTGTGGATCACTCGGATAAACGCAGCAACGCGGGTATATAAAGTATTCGATAGTTATAGTAAATTAATACACAACCTGTACAAGAAGAAATTGATTCTTAATCGTAAAATGCTTGCACAAGTAGCTGTATCAAATCCAAATAATCTTTACACGATTTCCAATAAAATAAAGATCATCAATTAAAGGTATAAATAAAGTAATATACTGGAATAATAAAAGATGAATTCCCGGAGAGGGAACTCCGGGAAGATACAATAAATTAAGATTAAGTGGTAGGAATCAACGAGCTGGATTACTTTCTTTATAATATATATAGGTCTGGCCCTTTCGAATTCGAATAAAACATCAACAATCGGAACTTAAGTTCCGGTTGTTGTTTCTTAAATTTTGGTTGTTGTTTCTTAAGTTTCGATTGGAATTGTACTTTTGCGTTAATTGAGGAATATGTCTATTTTTTCTGGGTCTAGAACCTGTAATTATTGAAATTGACTGGGCTTGAAATTGCTTTTCGTTCTCATAGTTACGAAACGGTAAGAAAGATAAAATACGAGCCTGTTTTATAGCAAGAGTAATTAATCGTTGTTGTTTCAAGGTTAATCTATTTATTCGTCTCGATAATATTTTTCCTTGTTCACTAATAAATCTATTAATTAAACTCATGTTTCTATAATCAATTCGATCTCCCGGGCCAATCCGGGGACGCCTACGAAAAGGTTGTTTAGATTTACGAAAAGGTTGCTTGAATTTACGAAAAGTTTGCTTGGATTTACGAAAGGGTTGCTTGGATTTATTAAAAGTTTGCTTGGATTTACTAAAGGGTTGCTTAGATTTAAGAAAAGGTTGTTTAGATGTATACATGATTTATTCCTTATTTAAAATTTGAAAATTTGAAAATTCACTTCTTTATTTTATTAATTTAGGATCCAGAAGAAGTAGTTTTTCTTTGATCCATATCTTATTTGATTCATATTATAGTATATGAATACCCTCTATACATATGAAATAATATCTACCGGAAATCAGATGAGTTGATTTGTATTTTGTATTCTATACTATGTTTTCTTTATATATTAAATATGAAGTTCTTACTCTTTCTGTTGTTTGGAAAGATCAAACACACGATGTTCCTATTTCTTTATTTCGTGATGAGTCGTATGCTTGCGACAATAACGACAAAATTTTTTGAATTCTAATTGTCCGGGTGTATTGTGGCGATTCTTTTGAGTACTATATCTAGAAATCCCCGTCGATTCCTCATTGGCACCTTTTCGAACACAACTGATGCATTCCAAAATAACTCTGATTCTAACATCTTTTCCCTTGGCCATGAACCTCCTTTTCTTTTTGGATTGACTTAACTTAATTCTTCTACTTATTCTTTTATTCTTCTATTTTGAATCCGAAGAAGAAGAATAAAATTCATTAGAATAATTTTTTTTTATTCTTTAATTAAGTAATAAAAAATAGAGAAATAATTAAAGAATACAATCCTTGTCGAATTAGCAAAGATTTTGGTTCGAAATCCTTTCATTTAATTAGCCAGCCCCGCCTTTTCTATGCTCTGATTTCTGAGGCCTTATTTAGCTTGGGTACCCCTTTAAATTGAATTTCTATTTTCAAAAATGGGGTTTACCAAATTTTTAATGACTCTGAGGTTCAACCCAATCCATCTTTTCTTTCTTTTTCCTTCCGATACTAAAAAAAGATTGAAAAGGATCAAATTTTGTCATATCACGAAGAAATCTATCCCTCCCATAGCAATAACTAGAATTAAAAAAAAGGGAATGACAAAGCATCTGGGAATAAACGATTAATTTCTATCAATAAACCTGCTAAAGCACCAAACCATAGAGTACTTAGCACGGGTGCTACAGAGAGATATGTTTTTATATCCCGCATTGAAAATCCTCCTTCCTTGTTGGAATACATATATGATCATAAACTCTTGCCCAAGATTGTTATGCTATATATAAAATGAACCATATCGACGAAATTTTCCTATCCCTAAAAAAGAAAAAGATGACCCCTTCTTCCTATATATTACCAAGGAAAAGTAATCCTTCTTTTATAGGCGAAATTATATTGGATTTTATATGTATATAATTCCTTAATTATATGAGACCAAAAAGAAGAAATGACACGAGGGTTCTATATATAGATAGAGAAAGAAAGAAGAAGAAAATTATGATGTGGAAAAGAAGACAGGAATTGTGTACAATGGCATTGTACAACAATTTAATTTGGAAAAGGGATGTAGCGCAGCTTGGTAGCGCGTTTGTTTTGGGTACAAAATGTCACAGGTTCAAATCCTGTCATCCCTACCTATTACTTCTTTCTTCTTTATAGGCAGTAGCGACGAGATCAATTAAAGTAAAGTGGGTATAACTTGAATTTGTGGAGACTATACGTACGTGAGATACATTAGGAATAGAAAAAGATTTTCTTTTTGAATGAATGAAAGCGCTCTTAGTTCAGTTCGGTAGAACGCGGGTCTCCAAAACCCGATGTCGTAGGTTCAAATCCTACAGAGCGTGATTCCATCTATTTTATGTCGAAGCAGAGTAAAATAACTTAACAAAATTGAATTGTAACTCCAATTTCAATTTGACCTCCTCTCTGGTCTGGAGGAGGTCAATCAAAAAAAAAAAATGACTCAATCAAAGATCCAACTGATCCCCACGCCTGTATTGCAAATACGCAGTCACGAATAATCCCGCTAAAGTAATAGGAATTAGGCCTAAGACGATTCCAAATAGAAAAACTTCAATCATTTCGATTTGTTCGAGGGGATAAAAAAAGAGGTACGATCTATCCCTAAATAGTACTCTAAATTATCCACGAATCTCAATGACCAAGAAAAGAATTCCTAATTAGTCTGGAAAAGAGTCGTAGAATGCCAGGAATCCCAAAGAAAGATTTTTCTTTTCTGAATTATAATTATTCAGTCAATTCAAATAAGGCGTATCTTGTTCAAGCCAATAAATAGAGCTGGGGTTATAGTTAAAGCAGCCAGTAGAAAACCAAAATAACTAGTTAAAGTAAGCATGAAAGAGTTAAATTCCATTTATTTTTTTTTACTACACTACATATGTTGGTAAAGCATTTACCTAAGTTATGGAAAATTCATAATTCATCAGTTATTTTAGATAATACTAAAAAACAAGATAGAGTAAGATACAGAAGTGTAAAAGAAAGTGGATTCATCAGATGATACATGAGTCCCTAATTCCGAATCAAGAGATTTGTTGTGGAATTTGTCAATTGAGTAAAGTAATAATATTAAGAACTAGATCATCTAACCCCATTGAATGAAAAAAAGAAATTCAATTTTCAGGGAAATTTTTGAATAAGAGATAAATAAACAATTGAATTTGAAAAAAAAAACTTCTTTCTATTTTGGATAATTTCTTTTTCAATAGGACCCTCTTTTTGGAGTGAACGATCGAATATTCCCCTATTCCTTCTTATTTTAACTGATTGTATTCCATATGGAATAAGAGGAGAACAAAAGCATTCCACGACCTGCCAAGGGGCTGTTAAAAAAAAAAAAAAAAGAAAGCTCTTCCTTGAATTTACTTTATTTTTATTCCTTTTTCGAACTCCAACCAAAGTAGATTCGAAGACGAGTCACTTCAATTATCCTTTTAAGTTCTATTCTATCTTCTGTCTTTCCCTATTTCATCTCGTAAAGTTCCGCGCTCGCAGTTTGGTCAAGAAAGTTAGACCTAATCCAACAAACAATACAAGGATGAATTACGAATTATGAAAGGATAGATTTCACATATACTTGTCCTTGTATTGTGTCAGTATGAGAATATCCTTCCTAAATTATTTATCCAAACCTATTGATCATTAACTTAGATTTTCCCAAGATTTTGGCTGCTATTCCGAATTACTCTATTATTCCGAAGCCAATGAAAAGTAAGTAGAACCTACAAAAATGGGGTTTTCTATTGATGCCTTGAATAACATATAGCTTACCTATAGACAAAAAAAAAATAAAAAAGTAATTATGTTTCGGAACCAGGCAAAACCAGATTGCTGTGCCATAGGAAGGATAGCTATACTAATTCGGTATACTCAAAATACACCTTTGGTACAAAATTGACAATCTCACAAGGATGAAATATCAGTAATTTTCTATTTACTGGTCGATCCCATCTTTTACGGAATCAATTCCTTTTTTGAATGTACAAAAATTTTGGGAGTTCAGCATGTCTGGAAGCACGGGAGAACGTTCTTTTGCTGATATTATTACCAGTATTCGATACTGGGTTATTCATAGCATTACTATACCTTCCCTATTCATTGCGGGTTGGTTATTTGTCAGTACGGGTTTAGCTTATGACGTGTTTGGAAGTCCTAGGCCAAACGAGTATTTCACGGAAAGCCGACAAGGAATTCCGTTAATAACCGACCGTTTTGATTCTTTAGAACAACTCGATGAATTTAGTAGATCCTTTTAGGAGGCCCTCAATGACCATAGATCGAACCTATCCTATTTTTACAGTGCGATGGCTGGCTATTCACGGACTAGCTGTACCTACTGTTTTTTTCTTGGATCAATATCAGCAATGCAGTTCATCCAACGATAAAACAAATTCCAACTATAGAACTATGACACAATCAAACCCGAATGAACAAAATGTTGAATTGAATCGTACCAGTCTATACTGGGGTTTATTACTCATTTTTGTACTTGCTGTTTTATTTTCCAATTACTTCTTCAATTGAGAGAAAGAAAGAGACTAATAAGAATTCTCTTATCCCATTTGGAAGGATACCATCCTTATAACTACCCATGACTGTTTTTGTCTCTAGCATGACCAATTGATAAAATGTGGAGGAAAGTAGGGGAAATGGCCGATACTACTGGAAGAATTCCTCTTTGGCTGATAGGTACTGTAGCTGGTATTGCTGTGATTGGTTTAGTAGGTGTTTTCTTTTATGGTTCATATTCTGGATTGGGTTCATCTCTATAGTAATCGGAGGGACCAGATTGTAAACATGAAAAAGTAGGAGCTTAGCGGGTCCTTACCCCCCTTTATCTGATTAGAGCGGAAAGGACCCGCGGAATTTTTATTTTACTCTTATAACGCGAATTGAATCTATTCGATTCACTCTTATGAAGCAACAAGAAAAAGAGATCACTCGAGGATCCAATATCTTATTCCACGAAGGAAGTATCCTGAAAATCCTTGATTTAGTTTCGAGTAATAAACTAATAAAACCTTAATCAAAACTATTCAACTAGCCTAAAAATAAAAAAACCTTCAATGGAAGAGTTTACTTTTTTTTTGCAAAATTTCTGTAAATTTGAAGTTGAACTTAATTAAACAAGCCAAGCAATTTGCTCACAATCACAAGAAATTTTTCCCCCGCCATATTTTCTTCCCTCTGTTTGTCCACTACCTCGGCTAAACCTAAGCAAAAGAAAAAGAGGTCCAAGAGACAGACCCGAATAAAGAAGAAATAGTAATCTTTGACGAATTAGGAAGAAAAAGGATTCTTATTTTGATACAAGAAGAATCGGCACAAGAAAAAGGCTTTTTCTTGTGCCGAATAGACGATTAAGAAGACCTGCAATCCCTCCGAAAAAGAAGAAATTTTAATTTGATTGTTCTCGCCTTTGCCTTGGATTCTCTTCTTTTGCATGGGATATAAATAAGGAATTCCAGACATCTCATAAACAAAAAGCAGTCTAAACAAAAAAAGGATTTCCAAAATAGATCATAGATAATTCTAGCAATTGCCAATAAATCGAGGCTTTTTACCAACTTGATGGTAAGAAATCCCGGGACCTAGAAATTCATTTCGTACAATTGAACCTTTTCAAACTGTTTCTTTTTGAGAACCAAAAAAACTTGTGCCAAAATAACGGATGCGAAGAAGAACAAAAGGCCTTGGACACGTAATGGATCCTGAAGCACGATTTCTGCGTCCCCCTGACCAAAACCTCCCACATTAGGATTGCTTGTTAATGGTTGATCAAGCTTGATGGATTCCCCCTCTGAAACAAGAAGTTCTGGTCCGGGAGGTATAATATCAATCACTTGGCGTCCATCTGATGCATCAACTATGGATATTTCATACCCCCCCTTTTCTTTACGTAGTATTTTTCTTACTATACCTGTTGACGTAGCATTATAGACTGTATTGTTACTCTTGCTACCATCAGGATAGATCTGTCCTCTTCCTCGGTTTCCCCCTACATATATGGGATATTTTAAGAAATGAGCATCTTTCTTCGTAGCAGGATCAGGGGAAAGAATGGGAAAGACAATTTCACTATATTTCTTACCGGGAACAGGGCCTATCACAAGAATGTTTTTTTTATCGGGACGATAACTCTGAAAAGCAAGATTTCCTATCTTTTCTTTTAACTCAGGGGAAATACGATCGGGCGGCGCTAATTCGAATCCCTCGGGCAAAATAAGAACAGCACCTACATTCAACCCTCCCTTTTTTCCATTAGCAAGAACTTGTTTCAATTGCATATCATAAGGAATTCGAAGAACTGCTTCAAATACAGTATCGGGAAGCACAGCTTGGGGAACTTCAATATCGACGGGCTTGCTAGCTAAATGGCAATTGGCACATACAATTCGTCCAGTTGCTTCTCGTGGGTTTTCATAACCCTGCTGCGCAAAAATGGGATATGCATTTGAAATAGATGTCCGAGTTATTACGTATATCATGATCGATACAGAAATCGATCGAGTTATCTGTTCCTTTACCCAAGAAAAAGTATTTCTATTTTCCATGTCCAATCGCAGATCCCAGAATTTCTACAATAAATTAGATAGGTAGCTAAGCTAATCTAGTTCCCTATACACGAATCTGTTGTCATTCTACTGCAACAGTTGTACTGCAATGATGAATACCTTAAAGTAGGTATAAATAGAAAGAATTTTGCTAAAATGGAAAAGGGCTTTCTTTCTAAAAAAAGATGCTTGCTAATTTGATTAATATTAATATCGGGAGATCAAATGAATTTATGCTTCACTAATTGAATGATAAATGACTACAAGCGAAGGAGATAGACGATTTAAACAAAAAAAGACCCAAAATTTCAAACATGTATCTAGAATTACTGGAAAACTACAAACAAAAATAGTGAAAATAAGCTCGTTAGGAGCCCATCCAAAATCGTTGTAGACCCAACGAATTACTAGTTCCCAACCACGGGTGGAGTGAAATCCAACAAAAAAATCAGTAACTAAAAGAATAAAAAAAGCTTTTATTGAGTCATTTAAATTATAGAAGAATCCTGAACCCAAGAATTCAAAATGACAAGTTCCTCTTTACCCAGAAAAAAAGAACCACTTAGAATAGCCAAACAGATTATATTTGTCGAGAAATGCAAAATGGTATGGAGATGATCCTCATTATTTATTTTGACCCATTGTATTATTTCCTTGTGTATTCCTGTAGGAGGTTTTTGTACATGTGTCTTTAGTTTCCCTTTTATCATCTCGTCCAAGAGAGAAAGTTCTTCTAATTCTATGAATCTTTCTAGAATCCTTTTCTCTTGAATATCAGTTAAGAGAGTTTCGGATTGCCTGGTATTCCACCAATTCTTAATCCAAAGTTCCAGACATTTGTTAAATGAGGAAGAGACCCCCCAAGGCAAAAGTACGATAAATACAAGATATAGTAAAGAAGGCAATGCTTTCTTTTTTTTCATTTTTGATCTGTAAATGGAGTTGTTAATGAATATGCTTCATTCGCTGACTCTATTCCATTCCCTGACTCTATATGATGATATTTCTATTTCATGATATTTCTATTTCTTTGAAGCAAAAACTCTATAGGTTTGATACCCTGTATCTATTCTTCTTTTTTGTATATTAGTTATTAGTGGAATTTCAGTGCATTGGGTTCTTTCTTAGATCTAGATGGAATGAAATAGTGAAATAGAATAAAAAAAAAGCCCTTTCGGATGAAAAAGGAAGAATAGTATGCGATATATCTAACTTGGATAAAAAAAAATTAAAAGCAAATTTCTCTTATCCTCGTTTGTTCCTTCCTTTAGATAAATACTTAAAAATCCCCTTACAATAACAAATCCAATTTAGAAGGGACTTCCTCCCTGTGTTGAGAAAACTTTTCTTCTTCCAATTCTTCTTTTCTTCATTCAACTCAGTTCAAAAAAGATACCTCAAAATACTTCAATTGGTACGCGCAAGAAATAGGCCAATTCGGCAGCTTTTTGTTCAATTTCTCGTGGAGTAAAAAATTTATCATCAGTACGAGTCAAGGGAATGATCCCCTGGCCCCGGATTTCCATATAAAGAATACGACGAGGATAAAGACCCTCTTTAACCTGAATTCTAATTGATTGGATATCCCGCATAAGGAATCGAAGGAAGACGCGACGTTTTATTCCAGGGAATCCCCAACGAAAAATGCACACTATTCCCTCTTTTCTATCGAATCGGTCATAACCACTACCTACATTCCACAAAATAGTACACCACAAGTAGGAGCTAATGAATAGGCCTGCGATTCCGTAGAAAGACATCACGACCCCCTGCGGAAAAAAAAGAATTTCTTGAGATGGAAGTATAGATATAATATTCTTACCAAGATAACTGGAAATCCCAACCGATAAGAATCCTAGTGAACCTAGAAAAAGAATACAGGCCCAGAAAAAATTACCCCTTTTTCGAGAACCTTTTAGAAGTTCTACCCATATGTGTTCTGATCGCCAATTCATATTAGATATACTAAATCCAGCAGCGGTCGATTGAAATTGAGAGAATAAGCTAAATAATTTTGACTTTACTTTTTTTGATTCTGAAATCGCCTTCAGCAACTAGTACTCCTGTGAAATAATAGGTTAGATACATTGACTTTCTATTCAAAAAATATTCGTTGATTCAATTAAAATAAATAAAATAAAACTCGCTATACCTGGCTCTGCATATTCATGCATTTATGCTCGTAGCCTATATCCGCATCCATAACCGTTTTTCATTTGTGTGTAGAAAGTGTGTGTAGAAAAAGCCACATACCCTACCATATTATATTACTTACACTAAAAAATACTAGACAATCTTATTTTTTTGCACATAAAGAAATAAAGAAGTCATTGCAATTGCCGGAAATACTAAGCCTACTAAAGGCACGAAAATAGAAGGTAAGTTTAAATCCGTCATGGAATAGGTGTCTCAATTCAAATTTACTATTTCTATCTAGTCGAAAAATATCTTAAGATTCTTATGATATAATTAAGTATATCTATTATAAGGAATATTGACTATTGTATTGTATTTTTTATTTTTAGTTTGAAAAATATTCTGTAAAAAAAATGAAAGGATAATAAGAAAATTCCAAAAAAGGAGAACTAATTAAAAAGATTTTATTTTGATTTTCCCATCCTCATGGCCTTTCTATCTTTCTAATCTAATTTGAAATTGGATTCAAAAGAAAGCGGTTAGAATTTACTTCCTGCATACATACTTCTCTAGAAGCGCATACAATAATGCGTGGTAAAGGCGGAAAAATAGTATATTCAATCAAAATCAAAGGGCAAATTATCTTACCTACTATAGATCCCCTACTACCCTCTTAGACTTTAAAAGGCGATATACCACCCAAAGAAAGGGTATGAAAATGCCGGGTGGAGTTAGCTTTTCGACGAAGACCTGTCCCGTGCAGCGAAGCCCTGTTAGTAAGACCCCCCGCAATAATGGATTATAGAAGAATATTATTCCAAATACTCCTCTGGACGCATATAGTAGCATTGCGATTCCGAATCTTTTTTATTTATGAATATGAACAGAAAAAATTCATTGTATCGTTGGGTCGGAGCGGAGGTTTGGTCCAGAAAAATTAGAAACAAAACGTCTACTCTACCGCATTGAAGTCTATAGCGCTGTATTTCCACGAAAGTATAATTCTTACCATCAGGATACGATCCTTTCTTTTGAACTAAACGTCTCTACGATGGGTCCAGGTTCTATGTCCAATCCCAAATCAAGGATTTCTCGCTCTTGATCGGAGTCATAAACTAAAAAAAAACTACCTTTTTATCCTTTTTCTCAAGGTTATAGAAAACTTCCTTATCTAGTTCTAGCATTTTGAAAAAAAAAAAATGCTTCTTTTTTTACACACAGTTCGAGTCACTTGTTGACTCACGATTACGCCTGTTAAAAGTTTCAAACGTCCTCTTTTTTGAAATTGAAAGAGAGTCCTATAAAAAGGTCTAACTTCCAAACTATGTCTTTTTTCATTCATTCTCCTTTAGTTTTTTTCTCTATCTAGAAGTGGAATAGAATAACCCGGTTGAAGGGTAATGATCATACGTCTGTAATGCATTGTATGGCCCAGAATAGGTCCTATTCTTCTACCTTTTCCAGGTAGTCGATGGCTATTCACAGCTACCACCTTAACACCAAAGAAGAGTTCGACCCAATGCTTTATTTCTGTCTTAGTGAATCCCGATTCGACATTAAAAGTATATTGATTCTTTCCCAATAAACGAAGACTTTTTTCTGTAAATACTGCGTATTTGATTCCATTATCATTATCATATGATAATACTATATTTTATTATTTTATTATTTTATTTGTATTTCTTTATTGTATTATACCTTAATATATATATTCTAGATATATAGAATAGACGAATCTCAATTTGTCAAGTCTCATGATCATATCATGATTCTATTTTTATTCGGCTCAATCTTTTTTTTCTAAAAAAGATTGAGCCGAGTTTAATTGCAATCAATTAGAAGAATAAAGAAGAATTACTGCATTTCATAACTGATTTTTTTCTCTTTTTATTTCGTTTCTTTTTTATTTATACCTTCTTTATCTTTAGTTTTATCTAGTTAATCAATAGTATCTACCGGCTCGAACTCGAATTTGATCGCCTTCCATACTTCACAAGCTGCGGCTAGTTCAGGACTCCATTTGCAAGCTGCTCGGATAATTTCATTACCTTCGCGAGCAAGATCGCGCCCTTCGTTACGAGCTTGTACACAGGCTTCTAAAGCCACTCGATTAGCTGCTGCACCAGGTGCATTTCCCCAAGGATGTCCTAAAGTTCCTCCACCAAATTGTAATACAGAATCGTCCCCAAAGATTTCGGTCAGAGCTGGCATATGCCAAACATGAATACCACCTGAAGCTACCGGTATAACACCTGGCATGGATACCCAGTCCTGAGTGAAAAAGATACCGCGAGCACGATCTTTTTCAATAAAATCATCGCGCAATAAATCAACAAAACCTAAAGTCATTTCGCGTTCCCCTTCTAACTTACCTACTACTGTACCGGAGTGGATATGATCTCCCCCAGACATACGCAATGCTTTAGCTAATACACGGAAATGCATACCATGATTTTTCTGTCTATCAATAACTGCATGCATTGCACGGTGAATGTGAAGAAGTAGGCCATTGTCGCGGCAATAATGAGCCAAAGTAGTATTTGCGGTGAATCCCCCAGTTAAGTAGTCATGCATTACAATAGGAACCCCTAATTCTCTTGCAAATACAGCTCTCTTAATCATTTCTTCACATGTACCCGCAGTCGCATTCAAGTAATGCCCCTTGATTTCACCGGTTTCGGCCTGTGATTTATAAATAGCTTCGGCACAAAAGACAAAACGGTCTCTCCAGCGCATAAATGGTTGTGAGTTTACGTTTTCATCATCTTTGGTAAAATCAAGTCCACCACGTAGACACTCATAACACGCTCTACCATAATTTTTTGCGGATAATCCCAATTTTGGTTTAATAGTACATCCCAATAAAGGACGACCGTACTTGTTCAACTTATCTCTTTCAACTTGGATACCATGAGGCGGGCCTTGGAAAGTTTTTGAATAAGTAGGGGGAATTCGTAGATCCTCCAAACGTAGAGCACGTAGGGCTTTGAAACCAAATACGTTACCTACAATGGAAGTAAACATGTTAGTAACGGAACCCTCTTCAAATAGGTCTAATGGATAAGCTACATAACAGATCCATTGGTTGTCTTCCCCAGCAACAGGCTCGATGTGATAGCATCGTCCTTTGTAACGATCAAGACTGGTAAGTCCATCAGTCCAAACAGTTGTCCATGTACCAGTAGAAGATTCGGCAGCTACTGCAGCCCCTGCTTCTTCGGGCGGAACCCCAGGCTGAGGACTTACTCGGAATGCTGCCAAGATATCAGTATCCTTAGTTTCATACTCTGGGGTGTAGTAAGTCAATTTATAATCTTTAACACCAGCTTGAAATCCAACACCTGCTTTAGTTTCTGTTTGTGGTGACATAAGTCCCTCCCTATAACTCTTGAATTAAGAATTCTCACAATAACAGGGTCTACTCGATGTTAATTAGGCGTAAATGAAACTTTAGCAAAAATCTCGTAAAACAAAAAGGATATTCAATTAATATAATATCAACTCATTAAAGAAAATTGAGGGCATGCTTAGGTTAATGAATATGTTTCATTCATATATAATGCGTACACCCTGTGTATGTTCTATCCTATAGGAATTCCAATATAGGAATTCGATAGGAATTGAGTTGTTGTTATGGTAAGTTAACACGGTTCGTTATTAAACCATGGATTTGATTTACCAAATCCATAATTATTGTATACTCTTTGATAGATATAGCGCAACCCAAATTAATTCCTAATCCTTATTTTACAAGTTCTTAATAGTTCTCTTTTCTTATTTTGAATGCAAATACCT
>NW_028259461.1:16838037-16870361 GCF_056163025.1 Triticum urartu | reverse complement strand
TCGATTCGATGATCCCTATAGGGCGCGGTCAGCGAGAGTTAATTATTGGGGACAGACAGACTGGCAAAACAGCAGTAGCCACAGATACAATTCTCAATCAAAAAGGGCAAGGTGTAATATGTGTTTATGTAGCTATCGGTCAAAGAGCATCCTCCGTAGCTCAAGTAGTAACTACTTTCCATGAGGAGGGGGCCATGGAATACACTATTGTAGTAGCTGAAATGGCGGATTCACCTGCTACATTACAATACCTCGCTCCTTATACGGGAGCAGCCCTGGCTGAGTATTTTATGTACCGCGAACGGCATACTTTAATAATTTATGATGATCTCTCCAAACAGGCACAAGCTTATCGCCAAATGTCCCTTCTATTAAGAAGACCTCCCGGACGTGAGGCTTATCCAGGGGATGTTTTTTATTTGCATTCACGCCTTTTAGAAAGAGCCGCTAAATTAAATTCTCTTTTAGGCGAAGGAAGTATGACCGCTTTACCAATAGTTGAGACTCAATCTGGAGACGTTTCCGCCTATATTCCTACTAATGTAATCTCCATTACAGATGGACAAATATTCTTATCTGCGGATCTATTCAATGCCGGAATTCGACCCGCTATTAATGTGGGTATTTCTGTTTCCAGAGTAGGATCCGCGGCTCAAATTAAAGCCATGAAACAAGTAGCTGGCAAATCAAAATTGGAACTAGCGCAATTCGCAGAGTTACAAGCCTTTGCACAATTCGCCTCTGCTCTCGATAAAACAAGTCAGAATCAATTGGCAAGGGGTCGACGATTAAGGGAATTGCTTAAACAATCCCAGGCAAATCCTCTCCCAGTGGAAGAGCAGATAGCTACTATTTATACCGGAACAAGAGGATATCTTGATTCGTTAGAAATTGAACAGGTAAATAAATTTCTGGATGAGTTACGTAAACATCTAAAAGATACTAAACCTCAATTCCAAGAAATTATATCTTCTAGCAAGACATTCACCGAGCAAGCGGAAATCCTTTTGAAGGAAGCTATTCAGGAACAGCTGGAACGGTTTTCTCTTCAGTAACAAATAAATTTTGCATGTCTACTCTTGTTAGTAGAATAGGAATCGTTGAGAAAGCTTTTTCATTTGAATCATGCAAAAAAGTTTTCTTTGTTTTTAGTTTAGTATAGTTATTTAAAGAATAGATAGAAATAAGATTGCGTCCAATAGGATTTGAACCTATACCAAAGGTTTAGAAGACCTCTGTCCTATCCATTAGACAATGGACGCTTTTCTTTCATATTTTATTCTTTCTTTTATTTTTTTGCTTCTTCCGAGAAAAAACTGTTAGACCAAAACTCTTTTAGGAAATCAAAAAATCCAGATACAAATGCATGATGTATATATTATATCATGCATATATCATAAAGAAGGAGTATGGAGGCGGTAGTGGGAATCGAACCCGCAACCCCAAGGTTATGAGCCTTATGAGCTACCAAACTGCTCTATACTCTTAAACTAAAGAGGGGTAACTAGTGGATAAAAGAGGGTTGGATACGCCCCTCTACCAATATCTATACAAATAGAATAGTCCATTTATACAGAATGGTAAAGAGGGCTCCTCTATGATTATCAATTCCAGAAATCCATACAAATACGAAAGGGTATTTTATCCTTACCAACTGGATCTTGTTGCACCCGGTAACAAACATTCATAAACCATTTCTCGAAGTACGTGTCCGGATAGCCCAAAATGTCGATAGTTAGCTCTAGGTCTTCCGGTCAAAAAACAACGTCGATGAAGGCGTGTAGGTGCACTATTACGCGGTAGGGATTGCAATTTTTCTCGCATTTTCGTTTTTTCACTCAAACTCAAGGGAGAAACTTTGCTTCTTATCTTTTTTTTTAAAGATTGACGAATCAAATGATATTTCTGTTCTAATTTCTGCCGCTTCTTCTCCCTCTGAATCAAACTTTTTTTTGCCATAATGTGTCGTTGCTATTATTACCAAGTATACGGTTCTAATCCTAGATGGAAAAATAAATAGAAAAAGAAATCTAAAAAGGCAGATCCTCCCTCTCTATCAAGAGTAATGAACTAGGTGCTGATACAGTACAAAAAAACAAACTAAATTAACCAAACTTGCCTGATGTTGAGGCAATCAAGAAAGCTGCATAAGTGAATATATAACCCACGGAAAAGTGAGCTAATCCAACCAATCTTGCTTGCACAATGGAAAGAGCCACGGGCTTATCTCTCCAGCGAATTAAATTAGCTAAAGGTGTGCGTTCATGAGCCCATGCTAAAGTCTCAATTAATTCCTGCCAATACCCCCGCCAGGAAATTAAGAACATAAATCCAGTAGCCCAAACAAGATGTCCAAATAAGAACATCCACGCCCATACCGATAAACTATTCATCCCAAAAGGATTATATCCATTGATAAGTTGTGAAGAGTTTAACCATAGGTAATCTCTTAACCATCCCATCAAATAAGTGGAGGATTCATTAAATTGTGAAACGTTGCCCTGCCATAATGTGATATGTTTCCAATGCCAATAAAAAGTAACCCACCCAATGGTATTTAACATCCAGAAAACTGCCAAATAAAATGCGTCCCAAGCAGAAATATCACAAGTACCGCCGCGCCCTGGGCCGTCACAAGGAAAACTATATCCAAAATCCTTTTTATCTGGCATTAATTTGGAACCGCGTGCATCTAAAGCGCCCTTTACTAAAATCAATGTAGTTGTATGCAAACCTAGAGCAATAGCATGATGAACCAAGAAATCCCCAGGTCCTATTGTTAAGAAAAGCGAATTACTATTCTCATTAACAGCATTCAACCATCCGGGCAACCATAGGCTTCGACCCGCATTGAAAGCGGGGCCATTCGTTGAAGATAAGAGTATATCGAACCCATATGTCGTCTTGCCATGAGCAGATTGTATCCATTGGGCAAATATAGGTTCGATCAAGATTTGCTTTTCTGGAGTACCAAAAGCAAGCATGACGTCGTTATGAACATAAAGGCCCAAGGTATGGAATCCTAGAAAGAGGCTAGCCCAACTTAAATGAGATATGATAGCTTCTTTATGGTCTAACATTCTTGCCAATACATTATCCTCATTCTGTTCCGGATTGTAATCCCTAATGAAAAAAATAGCTCCATGAGCAAAAGCCCCTGTCATGATGAACCCTGCAATATATTGGTGATGAGTATATAAAGCAGCTTGAGTAGTAAAGTCTTGTGCTATGAATGCATAAGGAGGTAAAGAGTACATATGTTGAGCTACTAAGGAAGTAATAACCCCTAAAGAAGCTAGAGCAAGACCTAACTGAAAATGAATCGAATTGTTGATTGTGTCATAAAGGCCCTTATGCCCACGCCCTAATCGACCCCCCGGAGGAGTATGCGCTTCTAAAAGATCTTTAATACTGTGCCCAATTCCGAAGTTAGTTCGATACATGTGACCGGCAATGAGAAAAATAAATGCAATAGCTAAATGATGGTGAGCCATATCGGTCAGCCACAAACTTTGTGTTTGTGGATGGAATCCCCCAAGAAGAGTTAGAATGGCAGTTCCCGCTCCTTGAGCGGTACCAAATAAATGATTACTCGAATCAGGGTTTTGGGCATAAAGATTCCATTGACCCGTCAAAAGGGGTCCCAACCCCTGGGGATAGGGTAATACATCTAAGAAATTATTCCATCGAACGTACTCCCCCCTGGATGCGGGAATAGCAACATGAACTAAATGTCCTGTCCAAGCCAAAGAACTTACCCCGAAAAGTCCTGACAAATGATGATTGAGACGAGATTCCGCGTTTTTGAACCACGAAAGGCTTGGTTTCCATTTGGGTTGTAGATGTAACCAACCCGCTATTAAGGACAGCGTAGAAAGAAATAATAGAAAAAGAGCTCCAGTATAAAGATCCTCATTGGTGCGTAATCCTATTGTATACCACCACTGATAAACTCCAGAATAAGCAATATTCACTGGACCAGCAGCACCTCCTCGAGTAAAGGCTTCCACAGCGGGTTGACCAAAATGAGGATCCCAAATCGCATGAGCAATAGGTCTTACGTGTAAAGGATCCTGTATCCATGATTCAAAATTTCCTTGCCAAGCTACATGAAACAGATTTCCGGACGTCCATAGAAAGATTATTGCTAATTGCCCAAAGTGAGAAGCAAAAATGTTCTGATAAAGACGTTCTTCAGTAATATCATCATGACTTTCGAAATCATGTGCGGTAGCAATACCAAACCAAATACGACGAGTAGTGGGGTCCTGAGCTAAGCCTTGGCTAAACCTGGGAAATCTTAATTCCATAATGCCTTTCAAATCCTCCTAGCCACTATCCTACTGCAATAATTCTCGCTAAGAAGAATGCCCATGTCGTGGCAATTCCACCCAGAAGGTAATGGGTTACTCCTACAGCGCGTCCTTGTATAATGCTCAAGGCTCTAGGCTGAGTAGCAGGAGCAACTTTTAATTTGTTATGAGCCCAAACGATAGATTCAATGAGTTCTTGCCAATAACCACGGCCGCTGAATAAAAACATTAAACTGAAGGCCCAGACAAAATGAGCACCTAAGAAAAAAAGACCATATGCAGATAATGAAGAACCATAAGACTGAATGACTTGCGATGCCTGTGCCCACAAGAAATCTCGAAGCCACCCATTAATCGTAATGGAACTCTGTGCAAAGTTTCCCCCTGTAATATGAGTTACCACCCCTTGATCACTTATAGTACCCCAAACATCCGACTGCATTTTCCAACTGAAATGGAAAATGACTACCGAAATTGCATTGTACATCCAGAATAAACCTAAGAAAACATGATCCCAGGCGGATACTTGACATGTTCCCCCTCGGCCAGGCCCATCGCAAGGAAAGCGAAAACCTAGATTTGCTTTATCGGGTATCAAACGGGAACTCCGAGCAAATAAAACACCTTTCAAAAGTATTAATACAGTCACATGTATGGTAAATGCATGAATGTGATGGACTAAAAAATCTGCGGTTCCTAATGGAATAGGTAACAAAGCCACTTTGCCACCTACTGCTACTAACTCGCCGCCTCCCCACGTTAAGCTAGTACTTGTTGTTGCACCAGGAGCTGTTACGCCAGGCGCAGTAGCATGGATATTTTGTACCCATTGAGCAAAGATAGGTTGTAATTGTATGGCAGTATCCGAAAACATATCTTGTGGACGGCCTAAAGCACTCATGGTATCATTATGAATGTACAAGCCAAAACTGTGAAAACCTAGAAATATACATACCCAGTTAAGGTGGGATATGATTGCATCGCGGTGTCTAAGGACGCGATCTAATAGATCGTTGTATCGAGTAGTTGGATCATAGTCTCTTACCATAAAAATTGCTGCATGTGCAGCAGCACCGACTATTAGAAATCCGCCAATCCACATGTGGTGTGTGAACAAGGAAAGTTGTGTACCATAGTCAGTAGCTAGGTATGGATAGGGAGGCATAGAATACATATGATGAGCTACAACAATGGTTGTAGAGCCTAGCATAGCTAGGTTAAGAGATAATTGAGCATGCCATGACGTTGTTAAGATTTCATAAAGACCCTTATGGCCTTGTCCTGTAAATGGGCCCTTGTGAGCCTCCAAAATATCTTTAAGTCCATGGCCAATACCCCAATTGGTCCTATACATATGACCTGCGATTAGGAAAAGAATAGCAATAGCTAAATGATGGTGCGCAATATCGGTCAGCCAGAGACCACCGGTTACTGGATCTAGTCCTCCGCGAAAAGTCAGAAATTCTGCGTATTTGGACCAATTTAAAGTGAAAAAAGGGGTTGCTCCTTCGGCAAAACTAGGATAAAGTTGAGCCAAAAGGTCCCGATTCAAGATAAATTCATGAGGAAGTGGTATCTCTTTAGGATCCACCCCAGCGTCAAGAAATTGGTTAATTGGTAAAGATACATGAATTTGGTGCCCCGCCCAAGAAAGAGACCCAAGTCCTAATAATCCCGCTAAGTGGTGATTCAACATGGATTCTACATCTTGGAACCAGGCCAATTTGGGAGCGGCTTTGTGATAATGGAACCAACCAGCAAAAAGCATTAACGCTGCAAAAATCAATGCACCAATTGCAGTACAATAGAGTTGTAATTCACTAGTTATTCCAGATGCTCGCCAAAGCTGAAAAAAACCAGAGGTTATTTGGATTCCTCGGAAACCCCCGCCTACATCACCATTCAATATTTCTTGCCCTACTATAGGCCAAACTACCTGAGCACTGGGTCCAATGTGAGTAGGATCACTTAGCCATGCTTCATAATTGGAAAAACGGGCGCCATGAAAGTACATGCCACTCAACCAAAGAAAGATAATGGAAAGTTGCCCGAAATGAGCACTAAAGACTTTTCGAGAAATCTCCTCCAAATCACCAGTATGACTATCGAAATCGTGAGCATCAGCATGTAGGTTCCAGATCCAAGTGGTAGTATCAGGGCCCTTAGCTAGTGTTCTTGAGAAATGGCCGGGTCTGGCCCATTCCTCAAAAGATGTTTTTACAGGATCCCTATCCACAACAATTTTTACTTCTGGTTCCGGCGAACGAATAATCATTAAGTCCTCCTCTTTCCGGACAAGACATACAAAGAGACCCGCCAACTGTCTTTTTAGTGAATCTTTGAAAGATATATATTTTGAAAGATAGATTTTGAAAGATAGATTTTGAAAGATAGATATTGTGATTAGTTCTTTTCTTTACTATCTACCATCCTTCTATTTTTTTTTTAGTTATTCACTGGAGCAATTATATATTGAAGTCAATCCGAGGCAAGTGTTCGGGTCTATTATGACATAAAGATTAGGTGCCTAACGGACATTGTTTATCTTGAAAAACAAATATTTCTCGACGTAAGAAAAAAATCTTTTTTATTTTTAATTTAAGAAACTAGTGTATTTTTTTTGAGGGCATAAGCTCCTATCTATATCTACTTTCCTTGAGCATAATATAGGGTTTTTTATTTGATTCTAAATTCCAAGATAACTCATTAGAATTATTAATAAGATGGTCCTAATATATTAGCAATATTTAGATTGCCCCCTCTTTTTATTCACTTTATTACTTCTATTCTAGACCCTATCCCTATGGTTTATTCTTATGAAATATCATATAAAATAGAAGGTATAAGAAATGGATATAATGAAATTCTTGATTCGATCTTACGACCTAATTTATTTGATTAATGGATCAACAACCAAACCACCCATTTTATGAAAAAGAAGGAGCATGGTCTTATTCAAATTCAAAGCGCTTCGTAATCTTCAACCAGTTCTGTGCTTCAATATAATTTCCCGGAGTAAGCGCTATAGCTTGTTTCCAATATTCAGCAGCTTGATCAAACCAAGCTTCCGCAATTTCCGAATCACCCTGTAGAATGGCCTGTTCTCCTCGGTCGGAATAGGAAGTTCCTTCCCTTAGAACCGTACTTGAGAGTTTCCTACCTCATACGGCTCAGAAATTGCTATCTGAATTTCCCCTATCTTAACTGAATTCGATTTATCAAAAATCGATCCAATTTGTTCTTGGGTTAAGCAGAAGAAATTAATTACCTAAGTTTCAAACCCTAATTTTTATCAATAATCAGTTTGATCTTTTTTCCCACCTTCAGAAGAATGAAGCATAGATAGATATAGAGCCTTCGTTCAAATTTTCTGAGAGGTAACTATCCCGGTTTCATATATGAAATCTCTATAGAATCCTTGAAAAAGACTTTTTTCCATAAGAAAGAAAAAAGAACTTACTATCTTTGGGATCTGATACTACACCGCTGCTTAATCCCTTAGTGGATCGGCTCTATTACATAAGCGGATTCCTAAATTTTGCCCCATATCATGGGATAAGTAAGCAGTTTTTTTTAGTTGTATCGACCCAGTCGCTCACTAATTGATCTTTACGGTGCTTTCTCTATCAATTTGAGAAACTTTATCCATAGAGTAGTAGTATAGGCCATACTTTCTTCGTTTTTTGATTCTCGTGAAGTGTCCTTCCTTCCTACAGCTGATAGGGAAAAATCGTTGTTTTTACGATCCCTATGTAGAAAGCCCTTTTTTTCTAGTATTTACTAGAAAATTTGATCCTCTCTTTTTTTTTTTTCTTTCTATAGTGGAGATAGTCGCACGTAATGACAGATCACGGCCATATTATTAAAAGCTTGCGGTAAGAAGGGGTTTCGTTCTAGTGCCCGGAAATAATATTCCAAAGCCTTTGTATGCTCTCCATTGCTTGTGTGTATAAGGCCTATGTTATAGAGTATATAACTTCGATCATAGGGATCGATTTCTAGTCGCGTAGCTTCATAATAATTTTGCAAAGCTTCCGCATAATTTCCTTCGGATTGAGCCAACATCCGTTACGGTCGTTCATTCTATTCAAAAAATCTCCGTTCCAAAACCGTACATGAGGTTTTCATCTCATACGGCTCCTCCCTTCTGTACATAATAGTACTAAGCGAAATAATCTATAGAATCAAAATAGAATTAGTCCCGTCTCATTATGAACCGAAAGGGGCTGGTATTTTTCCAAGAAATCTCTAGCCAACCTTCCCACAAGAGGTTTTTCTTAACACCAATGAATTCTATTAATGCTAGAGGAAAACGATAGCTCCAATAATTTCTTTGTTCTCAACGCCTCCTATTTAGAGGAATTAGCTACTTCAACGATCTTTGATGGTTATAGGGGTATCCAAAGTACAAACCTGATGGTTGTTTGTTATCCCAACCATTCTTCCCAGCCCTGATACCGATCAGGAAAGGGGTAATTTCTAACAAAGTTTTTCTCTTGTTGATTCCTATTTCTAGGTGTAGTGCTTTTCTCCCCTATGCTGCCTACGGATACTAATAGAGTAGGATTGGCCTGTAATCCATACCATACCATATCCTGTAGGTGTAACCTTTCGCTCAATACTCAAATCTACAATTGAAGTATCTGAAGCCGCATCAATCGAGGATACACGACGGAAGGAATTGTTAGTTCGCCTCACCTTCCCGAAGCGTGGGTTTGTTTGCTTTACAAATTTGGTTCTCTCTATGCCAACCCCCCTCTCTTTTTCGTAAGACTGAGGTATAGGTAGGGCTAAAAAAAAGCAAAAAAAAGAGTCAAATCGCACCATCTCTATAATAAGTAAATGCCTTTTTTTCTCCTGAGGTTGTCGGAATTATTCGCAATAAAATATTGGCTACAATTGAGGAGGTCTTATCAATGAAATTTCCATTTCCACGGGATCTAGGCATAATTCCCAACCCATTCTATATAGAATTGTTTTCATTCCTTCACAAAATAACATAAAAACAAACACATTCGATTCTTATAATTATAAATAGATTGATCCATATGCTCTACTCTAAATCCATATGCTTTAAATGGATAAGAGAGATATGGATTTTCCGCTCAGCTCAAATTGTATCCTTTTCCTTCTGCTTGGACACGAAGAGATATGAAATATTTGACTAAGACTGGATTTCATTCCACTTTCCTATTTCTGAACAACAACTTATGTTATCAACTATTTCGTGTTTTCAAAGTTATTAATTGTCTCATACCCTATTTTTGATTTCGATAGTATGGTGTAGCGTATCTTATGCAAACGGAATTCTAAGGTTTCTTTATTTTATTATGCAATAAGAAGAATTCTTCCATTTTCTTTTTCTTTAGTTGCGGGAAAACCCAAATTAAAACTTTTATTTTATAGCGAGCGCAATTTCTAGTAAAAAATCCTGTATCCTTCCACTTAGATCAAAAGGAATTTTTCCAATAGAACTATGGAACCCCCGAGTGGTTGCGGTTGTACCTGTACTGCAGGAATAAGAAAACTCGCTATTCACTCAGTTTATTTTCCATAATAAGTTATGTAGGAGAGATGGCCGAGCGGTTCAAGGCGTAGCATTGGAACTGCTATGTAGACTTTTGTTTACCGAGGGTTCGAATCCCTCTCTTTCCGTTTTTCTTAATTCATCAACGTTAAGGATCACAATGTATCAAATCAAATAACAATTTTTTCCAGCAATAATATAATATCTTATATTATCTTATTTTGATTTAATAGAAATTAGAAATTCTCTATAGCAAATTACTGTGGTATGTAAAATACACATAGAGGAAAAAAGAAAAAAGGATCCTAATCCTAGGGTTAATCAATTTTAGCTAGTTGATGGGAAAATACAAATTAATGGTAATGGTCTTAGGGCGATTTAGTTCGGGGAAAGGGGAAGGGGAAGAAAATTCTATGAACCTTTCCTTTTTTCGTTAAGTTCAAGTCTGACGAGAGTAATATTCTACAACTAACAACTCATTTATTTTGAGACCGACCCACTTCCTATCTAGGATTTTATTTACTAGTCCTTTATATTCCAACGTGTCAATCGCCAAATGCTTTGGCAATTTCCCCGGGTCCGATGAAGCAATATAATTTTGAACCAGACCTTTTGATCTTTGGTTATCTTTCGTAGTAATAATATCTCGGGGTTTGCAACGAAAACTTGGTATATTGACTATACGACCATTAACTAAAATATGTCTATGGTTGACTAATTGGCGGGCCCCAGGAATGGTTGAAGCCATACCCAATCGAAAAAGGATATTATCCAAACGCATTTCAAGTAATTGTAGTAAAACCTGGCCTGTTGACCTTTTTGCTTTTCCAGCGATATGTACATATCTAAGTAATTGTCGTTCTGTCAGACCATAATGAAAACGCAATTTCTGTTTTTCTTGAAGACGAATACGATATTGCTCCTTTTTCCCAGAATTGAATTTTTTTTTAAGATTACTTCCGGATTTAGGTGTTTTTCTAGTGAGTCCTGGTAAAGCTCCCAGACGGCGTATTTTTTTTAAACGAGGTCCTCGATAACGGGACATGAAGACTCCTTTTTTTATTTTATTGAAATTTCATTTTACACAATTAATTTCATTGTATTTACATTACAGAATACATCGAAATTAAAACTGAATTAAACTACAGGATAAACAGAGTAAAATCAACTAAAGTACCCCAAAAAATGGAATTTCATCAAAATCTTTTTTTTTTGTATATATATTATTTATTTTATTGTTTTGTATCTAGCAAAATTGTAAGGTAAAAAACATAAAAGATCCTGGATTCTCCATTTAATTCGGAAAAAAAGAGATTCTTGTTCGTAGAACATCGATAGAGAAAAAAAAGCCGACTATCGGATTTGAACCGATGACCCTCGCATTACAAATGCGATGCTCTAACCTCTGAGCTAAGTGGGCTTACATAACGGAAATAGTGTAACAAATAGAAATAGGTATAGTATAGGAAATCCGTAAAATCTCAGATATTAGTTATTAATCTTAGCTATTAACTAGTTCTAAATTTGAAGTTATACTTATAAAAATAAAAAAATACTAAAACTTCTTAAAGATAAAGTTAGCTTGATATGCTTAACTATAGGATATTAAAAAATAAAATTATAGAATTTATTGGTATTTTCATTCGATCATTATAGACTTTATTATTTGTTAATAATTTGAGGATTAATATTTCACTAAGGGGAACATAGAGTCAGAGTAAATAAAATTGCTAATTCTGATTAGAAAAAAAGAATAAATATCAAGCGTTATAGTATAATTTTGAATACTATAAAAAAGTAAGACGGGAGGTGGGGGAGATAAAAACTTTTGGATATATTGATTCGGATTGAATTGCAAATACATCAAGGATAGAATCAATTCAATTCTGAATTGCAATAAGCAAGCGAGGTCTCTCAAATAGAGTCGAACTGAACTGCTAGACTACGTTGAGTGATGAACTCAATGATTCAAAAAAAAAACTAAGAGATGGATGAAATTACACAAGGAATCCTGGTCTCAAAGAAGAGGGAAATGGGGATATGGCGAAATCGGTAGACGCTACGGACTTGATTGTATTGAGCCTTGGTATGGAAACCTGCTAAGTGGTAACTTCCAAATTCAGAGAAACCCTGGAATTAAAAAAGGGCAATCCTGAGCCAAATCCGTGTTTTGAGAAAACAAGGGGTTCTCGAACTAGAATACAAAGGAAAAGGATAGGTGCAGAGACTCAATGGAAGCTGTTCTAACGAATCGAGTTAATTACGTTGTGTTGTTAGTGGAATTCCTTCTAGTTCTAAATTAGAGAAAGAGGGGTTTTATACCTTATACATTTAATAAACACGTATAGATACTGACATAGCAAACGATTAATCACAGAACTCATATTATATTCTAATTATAATATAGGTTCTTTATCTTTTTTAAAAATGAAATTAGAAATGATAATGATTATGAAATAAAAAACTCATATCATAATTTTTTTTTTTCATTATTGTGAATCCACTCCAATCGAATATTGAATAATCAAATTCTTCAATTAAAATTCAAAGTTTTCGAGATCTTTAAAAAAGTGGATTAATCGGACGAGGACAAAGAGAGAGTCCCATTCTACATGTCAATACTGACAACAATGAAATTTCTAGTAAAAGGAAAATCCGTCGACTTTATAAGTTGTGAGGGTTCAAGTCCCTCTATCCCCAAATCCTCTTTTATTCCCGTAACTATACTATATTATTATTATTTATCCTCTTTTTTTTTTTCTTTTTATCAATGCACTTTTTTTTCTTTTTATCAATGCAATGGGTTTAAGATTCATTAGCTTTCTCATTCTACTCTTTCACAAAGGAATGCGAAGAGAACTCAATGGATCTTATCCTATTCATTGAATAGATTTCTTTTTTATTAGAGTATCGGCAAGAAATCTTGGTTATTCACTCTATTTTTAAGTTTTATTTAAGTAAACCATGCACAATGCATAGGACTACCCCCCCCATTTTCAAATTTAAAATTTGAAATACTTTAATTAATTTTTAGTCCTTTTAATTGACATAGATACAAATACTCTACTAGGATGATGCACAAGAAAAGGTCAGGATAGCTCAGTTGGTAGAGCAGAGGACTGAAAATCCTCGTGTCACCAGTTCAAATCTGGTTCCTGGCAGAGAAAAAAAAAAAAAAGATCCACCGAATAGGTATTGATCCAAATACCTCGAGATGGATTGTGATACATATTCATTAATAATATTTATTCATCTAAGTGGATAAATCTATAATATAAATATAGAGGCACTTCTTTTTCTTTTTAAAGAAGTTTTAAAATATATCTTTTCTTTATGATAAAGAAGGGGGTGAGATTCCCCTTTATTTTTTTGCGTTTCTTAATTTTGTATTCCGCTATTCCGACGAATATTTTTTTAGTCTTGCTTATCTTTATCTTATCTTATTTTCCTAGTTGTGCTAAGTAATGTGCGCGGTACAAAGTTCCTGGTAGAGAACTTCTTTGAGTCATCCTATTTTTCTGTTCATATGAAGGAAATTAATATGCGATTTTCAAAATAGGGGAATCCAAATGAAACCCTTTTTTTGCTCAGTCTATCTGGAATGCTTTTGTATAATTAGGAATTAATTATAAATAGGTATTCCGTTTCATCTAGGAAAAGAACCTAAAAATATTCCTTGACTTGAATAAAATCTGGAGTTGTGTTGTATAAGTGAGCATGAATTTCTTATCATTCAATGAGCATCTTGTATTTCATAAAAATTGGGGGTTATATAATCCTTACGTAAGGGCCAGCCTATCCAACTTTCAGGCATTAGGATACGTTTAAGGCGCGGATGATTATCATAAGAGATTCCCACCATATCATAAGATTCGCGTTCTTGAAAATCGGCACTTCTCCAAATCCAGAAGACAGACGGAATTCTAGGATTATCCTTTTGGGCAAAGACTTTTATGCAGACTTCTTCTGGATTATCTATACCATATTGTATTCTCGTAAGATGATACACGCTAGCTAAAGATCCACCGGGTGCTACATCATAAGCACATTGGGAGCGTAAATAATTGTAACCATATACATATAAAATGACAGCAATGGAATCCCAATCCCCTGCTTTTATTTGTAAAGTCTCTATTCCTCGGTGATCAAAGCCCAAAGATCTATGAACCACCTCATGTTTGACTAGCCAATTAGATAACCAACCCTGCTGCATTGTCTTCATCTCTCCCTCTTTGTATAAATATTTCACATTTCGGATGCAAGTTTGAAAGATTGCCCTGCTTTTTATTTTTCTACACAAAAGAGCCCCTCTCCTAATTCACTAATTTGTAGGAAGGTACTGAACTTTTGGATTTGAAAAAAGTTTCAGAAGATATATCTAATGTAGATGGTGATTGATAGAGCAATTCTTGCTCATAAGTTCCTGTATGAGTACTGCGCCTAACATAAAGCTTGTGACTGGTAGTAAAACATCTATTTTTATTTTGAGATAGAGTTTGATCCTCAACTATTTCTCGCGATATCTTCTTACGAAGTTTTGTTAGGGCATCTATAACTGCCTCCGGTTTAGGTGGGCAGCCCGGCAAGTAGACATCCACAGGAATTAACTTATCAACTCCCCGAACAGTACTATAGGAATCCGTACTGAACATTCCCCCTGTAATAGTACAGGCTCCCATAGCAATGACGTATTTTGGTTCAGGCATTTGCTCGTATAATCTCACTAAAGAGGGAGCCATTTTCATTGTTACCGTACCGGCTGTTAAAATTAGGTCTGCTTGCCTAGGACTTGATCTTGGTACCAATCCATAACGATCAAAGTCGAATCGTGAGCCTATTAATGAAGCAAATTCAATGAAACAACAACTGGTACCGTATAGAAGGGGCCATAAACTGGAGAGTCTTGACCAATTCGAAAGATCATTTGGTGTAGTTGAAATAACAGAATTGGAACTTGTTTGGTCAAGTAAGGGAAACTCAATCAAATTCATAACTGTCTCAATAGAATCTTTTCCTTCTTTTTTTTTGTCTAAATATTCAGTTAAGACCATTCCAAGGCTCCTTTTCGCCATGCATAAACTAAACCAACAACTAAGATAAGCACGAAAATCAAAGCTTCGATAAAAACGGATACACCCAATACGTCGAAACTCATTGCCCAAGGGTATAGAAAGACGGTTTCCACATCAAAAACAACAAAAACGAGCGCAAACATATAATAGCGTATTCGGAATTGTACCCAAGCCCCTCCCATGGGTTCTATACCCGATTCATAACTAGAAAGCTTCTCTGGTCCTTCACTAACCGGGGCTAAAAGTCCTGAAATCGAAAATGCCAAAATAGGAATAAGGCTTGCTATTATTAGAAATGTCCAAAAAATATCATATTCGTGAAGCAGAAACATAATGTACTCCCATTAATGTGGAATAGGCGGAACTTAAATTAGTCAATTCAATTCAGCATTGTCAATTTATCCAGAACTTCTCTCTTTTCCTCGGTGAAACAAGAATCTTTTTTGTTCAAACAAAAGCGCTTAGTTTAAGTTTAGCCTTTGTTTCCTCTGTGCTGCATCTTCTTTAAAGATTCATCCAATGGAATCCCAACTCCCTTTCTTTTGGATTTCCATTCTATTTAGATATGGTGTATGTAGATCTAATTCTTATATAAAGAAAACTTTCTCGTTTCACTTTGTCTCGCTTTCTCTAGAATCTCTAGAAAAAAGAATAGCTCTATCCTTTATTTAATATTTAATAATAAAATAATAAGAGACTATTAAATAAAAATGAGAATACTACTAAATTAGAACCTAATTAAGATAGTAGGACTAATCTATGCAGTATAATTAATGAGAAGTAATACTATAAAATAAAAATAAAGAACTCTATTTCAGAACTATGAGACAGAATATTCTGTTTTCTTATTTACTCTTTACTTTATTTTTTCTATTTAAAGTTGATCAATTTACATAATGTATCTATAAACAAAGTAATAAATATACTTAAAACAAAGTAGGAATTCGCAAAATGGATAAAATCATTGCAGTTATTATAGGGAAGTCTAGAGATATCCTATTTGAAGGAGGACGGGATTCAAATCAGGGAAAGGATCCTTTCTTCTATTGATTTGATAGAAATTCGTTTTTCTTTTCCTGTCTGTATGATTTTGATTTTCGATGAATGAGCCTTTGGTAATGCTTTTATCTCTATTCTATGTCGCAGGCGCCTATCCAGTCTATAAACAAATACTAATGAGAAAATGAAAACTATACTAAACTAAAGAAAACATAGGATAGAGATCCTAAAATCTAAAAAAGGGCATATTAGGGCTATACGGATTCGAACCGTAGACCTTCTCGGTAAAACAGATCAAACGGATTATTATCGAAATGATTTGAACTGTTTCAAAGACCCAACATGCATTTTTTTGCATTGGGCTCTTTCATAAACTGATTTAAAGATCAGTTAGTCCACCATAGTTTTTCTTTACGGAAAGATAATGAGATGGCTCCCTGTGCTCTGATTGATTTTTTGTATTATGATCTATCTAGGAGCAATACCAAAGTGTTTCAAAGGAGGATTACCTTGACTTAGGTCTGCCTCCGGTCTAAATTAAATCAACCTAAGTGAAATGGAGTCTCTATCGTTCCACTGCAAGAGTTAACTATGAGACTTCATACACCTTAAAGTTCATAGAACGAAAAGAAGTTTTTTGGAGGCCCTTATCCTCATTACGCCTAGCATTTAGTGGGCTGGATATTTACCTTATCAACTAGCAAATCCATAAGGGTTCTATTTGATTAGGCACCTGAATTGGCACCTGAATCGGACTGAACCGACTGTTTGTCAGGCTACTGTTCTCCTATTCTCTCGAATCTATGAAGTAAGACATTGATTTTGCAATAAGATCGATTATGTTCATTGCATAATAAGCTCCTTTGAAAAGCATTGGCGCACGTGTAAACGAGTTGCTCTACCGAACTGAGCTATAGCCCTTATCAGAGATATCTTAACATATAGATAATTTCTTGTCAAGATGAATATTTTCTAATGCCAGAGGATACCCCTTTGATCTGTATCTGTTTAGTATTTAGTTTAGTATTTAGTATATAACAGACCAATAACAGAGCGGTATTGCTTAGAAAAGGGATTCAATATATAATCGATCGAAGTAATGGGTCTTCCTTTGTGGTGATAAATTGCCTACTTAACTCAGTGGTTAGAGTATTGCTTTCATACGGCGGGAGTCATTGGTTCAAATCCAATAGTAGGTAAGTAGGTAGAAAAATTACTAGATAGCATTGGACTTACTTCGCTTCGCTATCTAATAACTTTTTCTACCCCTCTTCCCTTTTTCTTTGTATCAACTATAAACCACTGGATTGTCTTCAATTGGATGGGGGAATCCAATTGACAGCCTCGATTCGTATCCTAGCTCGTCTGAGAGCGAGCTTCGCTTCAACCAAATCTTTCGTACCCTCAGCTTTACTCAAGTTAGCTTCGGCTATTTCAAGTGCCTTTTGAGCTTCTTCCGGATCAATATCACTACCCAGTTCCGCATCATTTCCTAAAATGATGATCTCATTATTAACTATTCTCGCAAAACCGCTCCACAGAATCGCTGTTAACCATTGGTCGTTGAGGAGGCGTATTCTCAAAGGACCCATATCTACTGCTGTGTTAATGGGGGCGTGGTTTGGTAATACGCCAATTTGGCCACTATTAGTGGATAAAATGATTTCTTTCACTTCACAATCCCAAATAATTCGCTTAGGAGTCAGTACATAAAGATTTAATTTCATTTCTTCGATTTGTTCTCCTCTTCTAAGGTTATAGCTTTCGTGCTAGCTTCATCGATGTTACCCACCAAATAAAAAGCCTGTTCAGGTAGGCCGTCTAATTCTCCGGAAAGGATTAGTTGAAATCCCCTAATAGTTTCCGCAAGAGCAACATACTTTCCTGGAGAACCAGTAAAAACTTCTGCCACAAAGAACGGTTGTGATAAGAAACGCTCAATTTTTCTTGCTCTTGCTACAGTTAAACGATCCTCTTCCGATAATTCATCCAAGCCAAGAATTGCGATAATGTCCTGAAGTTCTTTGTAACGTTGTAAAGTTTCCTTAACTCTTTGCGCAGTTTCATAATGTTCGTTGCCAACGATCCGAGGCTGTAACATAGTCGAGGTTGAATCTAAAGGATCTACTGCTGGATAAATACCCTTGGAAGCTAATCCTCTGGAAAGTACGGTAGTAGCATCCAAATGTGCAAATGTTGTGGCAGGGGCAGGGTCGGTCAAATCGTCTGCAGGTACATAAACTGCTTGAATCGAAGTTATAGATCCCTTTTTAGTAGAAGCAATTCTTTCTTGCAAAGAACCCATTTCTGTACTAAGAGTAGGTTGATAACCCACTGCGGAGGGCATTCTCCCTAATAAAGCGGATACCTCTGATCCTGCTTGAACAAAACGAAAGATATTATCGATAAATAAAAGCACGTCTTGCTTATTAACATCTCGGAAATATTCCGCCATAGTTAGGGCAGTTAAACCAACTCTCATACGAGCTCCCGGTGGTTCATTCATTTGGCCATAGACTAGAGCTACCTTTGATTCCTCAATATTTTTTTCATTAATTACTCCGGATTCCTTCATTTCCATATAAAGATCATTTCCTTCACGAGTCCGTTCCCCTACTCCACCGAATACGGATACGCCCCCATGAGCTTTAGCAATGTTATTGATTAATTCCATGATCAGTACTGTTTTACCTACTCCAGCCCCCCCAAATAGTCCTATTTTTCCTCCACGTCGATAAGGAGCTAAAAGATCGACGACCTTAATACCTGTTTCAAAGATGGATAATTTCGTATCTAACTCGATAAAGGCAGGCGCAGATCTATGAATAGGGAACGTTGCACTACTATCTACAGGACCCAAATTGTCAACAGGCTCCCCAAGAACGTTGAAAATTCGTCCGAGAGTAGCTCCACCGACCGGAACACTGAGAGGAGCTCCCGTGTCAATCACTTCCATTCCTCTCATCAACCCGTCCGTAGCACTCATAGCTACAGCTCTAACTCGATTATTTCCTAATAATTGTTGTACCTCACAAGTCACATTAATTTGCTTATCGGCAGTGTCTCTACTCTGGACTACCAAAGCGTTATAAATATAAGGTAACTTGCCTGGGGGAAAAGTGACATCCAGCACGGGTCCAATAATTTGATCGATACGACCTGTACTTTTTTCTTCAATTGTGGAAACCCCGGGAGGAGAAGTAGTAGGATTGGTTCTCATAATTATCACATAATTAAAAAAAAGGAATTTGTCGAAATTTTTCTTTTTTTATTGTTGAATAATGCCAAATCAAATCAAAAAAAATCCAAAAGTAAAAAGGAAATGAATTAGTTAATTCAATAAGAGAGAAAAGGGGACCAGGACTTGATTTCGTTGCCCAAGCGAATCCCATTCAATCGTTTACTCATGGAATGAGTCCATTGGAAAGTTCAATCAATCTTTTTTTTCATATACATTTTGCCTTTTGTGGAGGATCTGTGCCTACTCTACTTTCCTATCTAGGACTTCGATATACAAAATATATACTACTGTGAAGCATAGATTGCTGTCAACAAAGAATTTTATTAGTATTTAGTTAGGTATTTGCATTCAAAATAAGAAAAGAGAACTATTAAGAACTTGTAAAATAAGGATTAGGAATTAATTTGGGTTGCGCTATATCTATCAAAGAGTATACAATAATTATGGATTTGGTAAATCAAATCCATGGTTTAATAACGAACCGTGTTAACTTACCATAACAACAACTCAATTCCTATCGAATTCCTATATTGGAATTCCTATAGGATAGAACATACACAGGGTGTACGCATTATATATGAATGAAACATATTCATTAACCTAAGCATGCCCTCAATTTTCTTTAATGAGTTGATATTATATTAATTGAATATCCTTTTTGTTTTACGAGATTTTTGCTAAAGTTTCATTTACGCCTAATTAACATCGAGTAGACCCTGTTATTGTGAGAATTCTTAATTCAAGAGTTATAGGGAGGGACTTATGTCACCACAAACAGAAACTAAAGCAGGTGTTGGATTTCAAGCTGGTGTTAAAGATTATAAATTGACTTACTACACCCCAGAGTATGAAACTAAGGATACTGATATCTTGGCAGCATTCCGAGTAAGTCCTCAGCCTGGGGTTCCGCCCGAAGAAGCAGGGGCTGCAGTAGCTGCCGAATCTTCTACTGGTACATGGACAACTGTTTGGACTGATGGACTTACCAGTCTTGATCGTTACAAAGGACGATGCTATCACATCGAGCCTGTTGCTGGGGAAGACAACCAATGGATCTGTTATGTAGCTTATCCATTAGACCTATTTGAAGAGGGTTCCGTTACTAACATGTTTACTTCCATTGTAGGTAACGTATTTGGTTTCAAAGCCCTACGTGCTCTACGTTTGGAGGATCTACGAATTCCCCCTACTTATTCAAAAACTTTCCAAGGCCCGCCTCATGGTATCCAAGTTGAAAGAGATAAGTTGAACAAGTACGGTCGTCCTTTATTGGGATGTACTATTAAACCAAAATTGGGATTATCCGCAAAAAATTATGGTAGAGCGTGTTATGAGTGTCTACGTGGTGGACTTGATTTTACCAAAGATGATGAAAACGTAAACTCACAACCATTTATGCGCTGGAGAGACCGTTTTGTCTTTTGTGCCGAAGCTATTTATAAATCACAGGCCGAAACCGGTGAAATCAAGGGGCATTACTTGAATGCGACTGCGGGTACATGTGAAGAAATGATTAAGAGAGCTGTATTTGCAAGAGAATTAGGGGTTCCTATTGTAATGCATGACTACTTAACTGGGGGATTCACCGCAAATACTACTTTGGCTCATTATTGCCGCGACAATGGCCTACTTCTTCACATTCACCGTGCAATGCATGCAGTTATTGATAGACAGAAAAATCATGGTATGCATTTCCGTGTATTAGCTAAAGCATTGCGTATGTCTGGGGGAGATCATATCCACTCCGGTACAGTAGTAGGTAAGTTAGAAGGGGAACGCGAAATGACTTTAGGTTTTGTTGATTTATTGCGCGATGATTTTATTGAAAAAGATCGTGCTCGCGGTATCTTTTTCACTCAGGACTGGGTATCCATGCCAGGTGTTATACCGGTAGCTTCAGGTGGTATTCATGTTTGGCATATGCCAGCTCTGACCGAAATCTTTGGGGACGATTCTGTATTACAATTTGGTGGAGGAACTTTAGGACATCCTTGGGGAAATGCACCTGGTGCAGCAGCTAATCGAGTGGCTTTAGAAGCCTGTGTACAAGCTCGTAACGAAGGGCGCGATCTTGCTCGCGAAGGTAATGAAATTATCCGAGCAGCTTGCAAATGGAGTCCTGAACTAGCCGCAGCTTGTGAAGTATGGAAGGCGATCAAATTCGAGTTCGAGCCGGTAGATACTATTGATTAACTAGATAAAACTAAAGATAAAGAAGGTATAAATAAAAAAGAAACGAAATAAAAAGAGAAAAAAATCAGTTATGAAATGCAGTAATTCTTCTTTATTCTTCTAATTGATTGCAATTAAACTCGGCTCAATCTTTTTTAGAAAAAAAAGATTGAGCCGAATAAAAATAGATCATGATATGATCATGAGACTTGACAAATTGAGATTCGTCTATTCTATATATCTAGAATATATATATTAAGGTATAATACAATAAAGAAATACAAATAAAATAATAAAATAATAAAATATAGTATTATCATATGATAATGATAATGGAATCAAATACGCAGTATTTACAGAAAAAAGTCTTCGTTTATTGGGAAAGAATCAATATACTTTTAATGTCGAATCGGGATTCACTAAGACAGAAATAAAGCATTGGGTCGAACTCTTCTTTGGTGTTAAGGTGGTAGCTGTGAATAGCCATCGACTACCTGGAAAAGGTAGAAGAATAGGACCTATTCTGGGCCATACAATGCATTACAGACGTATGATCATTACCCTTCAACCGGGTTATTCTATTCCACTTCTAGATAGAGAAAAAAACTAAAGGAGAATGAATGAAAAAAGACATAGTTTGGAAGTTAGACCTTTTTATAGGACTCTCTTTCAATTTCAAAAAAGAGGACGTTTGAAACTTTTAACAGGCGTAATCGTGAGTCAACAAGTGACTCGAACTGTGTGTAAAAAAAGAAGCATTTTTTTTTTTTCAAAATGCTAGAACTAGATAAGGAAGTTTTCTATAACCTTGAGAAAAAGGATAAAAAGGTAGTTTTTTTTTAGTTTATGACTCCGATCAAGAGCGAGAAATCCTTGATTTGGGATTGGACATAGAACCTGGACCCATCGTAGAGACGTTTAGTTCAAAAGAAAGGATCGTATCCTGATGGTAAGAATTATACTTTCGTGGAAATACAGCGCTATAGACTTCAATGCGGTAGAGTAGACGTTTTGTTTCTAATTTTTCTGGACCAAACCTCCGCTCCGACCCAACGATACAATGAATTTTTTCTGTTCATATTCATAAATAAAAAAGATTCGGAATCGCAATGCTACTATATGCGTCCAGAGGAGTATTTGGAATAATATTCTTCTATAATCCATTATTGCGGGGGGTCTTACTAACAGGGCTTCGCTGCACGGGACAGGTCTTCGTCGAAAAGCTAACTCCACCCGGCATTTTCATACCCTTTCTTTGGGTGGTATATCGCCTTTTAAAGTCTAAGAGGGTAGTAGGGGATCTATAGTAGGTAAGATAATTTGCCCTTTGATTTTGATTGAATATACTATTTTTCCGCCTTTACCACGCATTATTGTATGCGCTTCTAGAGAAGTATGTATGCAGGAAGTAAATTCTAACCGCTTTCTTTTGAATCCAATTTCAAATTAGATTAGAAAGATAGAAAGGCCATGAGGATGGGAAAATCAAAATAAAATCTTTTTAATTAGTTCTCCTTTTTTGGAATTTTCTTATTATCCTTTCATTTTTTTTACAGAATATTTTTCAAACTAAAAATAAAAAATACAATACAATAGTCAATATTCCTTATAATAGATATACTTAATTATATCATAAGAATCTTAAGATATTTTTCGACTAGATAGAAATAGTAAATTTGAATTGAGACACCTATTCCATGACGGATTTAAACTTACCTTCTATTTTCGTGCCTTTAGTAGGCTTAGTATTTCCGGCAATTGCAATGACTTCTTTATTTCTTTATGTGCAAAAAAATAAGATTGTCTAGTATTTTTTAGTGTAAGTAATATAATATGGTAGGGTATGTGGCTTTTTCTACACACACTTTCTACACACAAATGAAAAACGGTTATGGATGCGGATATAGGCTACGAGCATAAATGCATGAATATGCAGAGCCAGGTATAGCGAGTTTTATTTTATTTATTTTAATTGAATCAACGAATATTTTTTGAATAGAAAGTCAATGTATCTAACCTATTATTTCACAGGAGTACTAGTTGCTGAAGGCGATTTCAGAATCAAAAAAAGTAAAGTCAAAATTATTTAGCTTATTCTCTCAATTTCAATCGACCGCTGCTGGATTTAGTATATCTAATATGAATTGGCGATCAGAACACATATGGGTAGAACTTCTAAAAGGTTCTCGAAAAAGGGGTAATTTTTTCTGGGCCTGTATTCTTTTTCTAGGTTCACTAGGATTCTTATCGGTTGGGATTTCCAGTTATCTTGGTAAGAATATTATATCTATACTTCCATCTCAAGAAATTCTTTTTTTTCCGCAGGGGGTCGTGATGTCTTTCTACGGAATCGCAGGCCTATTCATTAGCTCCTACTTGTGGTGTACTATTTTGTGGAATGTAGGTAGTGGTTATGACCGATTCGATAGAAAAGAGGGAATAGTGTGCATTTTTCGTTGGGGATTCCCTGGAATAAAACGTCGCGTCTTCCTTCGATTCCTTATGCGGGATATCCAATCAATTAGAATTCAGGTTAAAGAGGGTCTTTATCCTCGTCGTATTCTTTATATGGAAATCCGGGGCCAGGGGATCATTCCCTTGACTCGTACTGATGATAAATTTTTTACTCCACGAGAAATTGAACAAAAAGCTGCCGAATTGGCCTATTTCTTGCGCGTACCAATTGAAGTATTTTGAGGTATCTTTTTTGAACTGAGTTGAATGAAGAAAAGAAGAATTGGAAGAAGAAAAGTTTTCTCAACACAGGGAGGAAGTCCCTTCTAAATTGGATTTGTTATTGTAAGGGGATTTTTAAGTATTTATCTAAAGGAAGGAACAAACGAGGATAAGAGAAATTTGCTTTTAATTTTTTTTTATCCAAGTTAGATATATCGCATACTATTCTTCCTTTTTCATCCGAAAGGGCTTTTTTTTTATTCTATTTCACTATTTCATTCCATCTAGATCTAAGAAAGAACCCAATGCACTGAAATTCCACTAATAACTAATATACAAAAAAGAAGAATAGATACAGGGTATCAAACCTATAGAGTTTTTGCTTCAAAGAAATAGAAATATCATGAAATAGAAATATCATCATATAGAGTCAGGGAATGGAATAGAGTCAGCGAATGAAGCATATTCATTAACAACTCCATTTACAGATCAAAAATGAAAAAAAAGAAAGCATTGCCTTCTTTACTATATCTTGTATTTATCGTACTTTTGCCTTGGGGGGTCTCTTCCTCATTTAACAAATGTCTGGAACTTTGGATTAAGAATTGGTGGAATACCAGGCAATCCGAAACTCTCTTAACTGATATTCAAGAGAAAAGGATTCTAGAAAGATTCATAGAATTAGAAGAACTTTCTCTCTTGGACGAGATGATAAAAGGGAAACTAAAGACACATGTACAAAAACCTCCTACAGGAATACACAAGGAAATAATACAATGGGTCAAAATAAATAATGAGGATCATCTCCATACCATTTTGCATTTCTCGACAAATATAATCTGTTTGGCTATTCTAAGTGGTTCTTTTTTTCTGGGTAAAGAGGAACTTGTCATTTTGAATTCTTGGGTTCAGGAATTCTTCTATAATTTAAATGACTCAATAAAAGCTTTTTTTATTCTTTTAGTTACTGATTTTTTTGTTGGATTTCACTCCACCCGTGGTTGGGAACTAGTAATTCGTTGGGTCTACAACGATTTTGGATGGGCTCCTAACGAGCTTATTTTCACTATTTTTGTTTGTAGTTTTCCAGTAATTCTAGATACATGTTTGAAATTTTGGGTCTTTTTTTGTTTAAATCGTCTATCTCCTTCGCTTGTAGTCATTTATCATTCAATTAGTGAAGCATAAATTCATTTGATCTCCCGATATTAATATTAATCAAATTAGCAAGCATCTTTTTTTAGAAAGAAAGCCCTTTTCCATTTTAGCAAAATTCTTTCTATTTATACCTACTTTAAGGTATTCATCATTGCAGTACAACTGTTGCAGTAGAATGACAACAGATTCGTGTATAGGGAACTAGATTAGCTTAGCTACCTATCTAATTTATTGTAGAAATTCTGGGATCTGCGATTGGACATGGAAAATAGAAATACTTTTTCTTGGGTAAAGGAACAGATAACTCGATCGATTTCTGTATCGATCATGATATACGTAATAACTCGGACATCTATTTCAAATGCATATCCCATTTTTGCGCAGCAGGGTTATGAAAACCCACGAGAAGCAACTGGACGAATTGTATGTGCCAATTGCCATTTAGCTAGCAAGCCCGTCGATATTGAAGTTCCCCAAGCTGTGCTTCCCGATACTGTATTTGAAGCAGTTCTTCGAATTCCTTATGATATGCAATTGAAACAAGTTCTTGCTAATGGAAAAAAGGGAGGGTTGAATGTAGGTGCTGTTCTTATTTTGCCCGAGGGATTCGAATTAGCGCCGCCCGATCGTATTTCCCCTGAGTTAAAAGAAAAGATAGGAAATCTTGCTTTTCAGAGTTATCGTCCCGATAAAAAAAACATTCTTGTGATAGGCCCTGTTCCCGGTAAGAAATATAGTGAAATTGTCTTTCCCATTCTTTCCCCTGATCCTGCTACGAAGAAAGATGCTCATTTCTTAAAATATCCCATATATGTAGGGGGAAACCGAGGAAGAGGACAGATCTATCCTGATGGTAGCAAGAGTAACAATACAGTCTATAATGCTACGTCAACAGGTATAGTAAGAAAAATACTACGTAAAGAAAAGGGGGGGTATGAAATATCCATAGTTGATGCATCAGATGGACGCCAAGTGATTGATATTATACCTCCCGGACCAGAACTTCTTGTTTCAGAGGGGGAATCCATCAAGCTTGATCAACCATTAACAAGCAATCCTAATGTGGGAGGTTTTGGTCAGGGGGACGCAGAAATCGTGCTTCAGGATCCATTACGTGTCCAAGGCCTTTTGTTCTTCTTCGCATCCGTTATTTTGGCACAAGTTTTTTTGGTTCTCAAAAAGAAACAGTTTGAAAAGGTTCAATTGTACGAAATGAATTTCTAGGTCCCGGGATTTCTTACCATCAAGTTGGTAAAAAGCCTCGATTTATTGGCAATTGCTAGAATTATCTATGATCTATTTTGGAAATCCTTTTTTTGTTTAGACTGCTTTTTGTTTATGAGATGTCTGGAATTCCTTATTTATATCCCATGCAAAAGAAGAGAATCCAAGGCAAAGGCGAGAACAATCAAATTAAAATTTCTTCTTTTTCGGAGGGATTGCAGGTCTTCTTAATCGTCTATTCGGCACAAGAAAAAGCCTTTTTCTTGTGCCGATTCTTCTTGTATCAAAATAAGAATCCTTTTTCTTCCTAATTCGTCAAAGATTACTATTTCTTCTTTATTCGGGTCTGTCTCTTGGACCTCTTTTTCTTTTGCTTAGGTTTAGCCGAGGTAGTGGACAAACAGAGGGGAAGAAAATATGGCGGGGGAAAAATTTCTTGTGATTGTGAGCAAATTGCTTGGCTTGTTTAATTAAGTTCAACTTCAAATTTACAGAAATTTTGCAAAAAAAAAGTAAACTCTTCCATTGAAGGTTTTTTTATTTTTAGGCTAGTTGAATAGTTTTGATTAAGGTTTTATTAGTTTATTACTCGAAACTAAATCAAGGATTTTCAGGATACTTCCTTCGTGGAATAAGATATTGGATCCTCGAGTGATCTCTTTTTCTTGTTGCTTCATAAGAGTGAATCGAATAGATTCAATTCGCGTTATAAGAGTAAAATAAAAATTCCGCGGGTCCTTTCCGCTCTAATCAGATAAAGGGGGGTAAGGACCCGCTAAGCTCCTACTTTTTCATGTTTACAATCTGGTCCCTCCGATTACTATAGAGATGAACCCAATCCAGAATATGAACCATAAAAGAAAACACCTACTAAACCAATCACAGCAATACCAGCTACAGTACCTATCAGCCAAAGAGGAATTCTTCCAGTAGTATCGGCCATTTCCCCTACTTTCCTCCACATTTTTATCAATTGGTCATGCTAGAGACAAAAACAGTCATGGGTAGTTATAAGGATGGTATCCTTCCAAATGGGATAAGAGAATTCTTATTAGTCTCTTTCTTTCTCTCAATTGAAGAAGTAATTGGAAAATAAAACAGCAAGTACAAAAATGAGTAATAAACCCCAGTATAGACTGGTACGATTCAATTCAACATTTTGTTCATTCGGGTTTGATTGTGTCATAGTTCTATAGTTGGAATTTGTTTTATCGTTGGATGAACTGCATTGCTGATATTGATCCCAAGAAAAAAACAGTAGGTACAGCTAGTCCGTGAATAGCCAGCCATCGCACTGTAAAAATAGGATAGGTTCGATCTATGGTCATTGAGGGCCTCCTAAAAGGATCTACTAAATTCATCGAGTTGTTCTAAAGAATCAAAACGGTCGGTTATTAACGGAATTCCTTGTCGGCTTTCCGTGAAATACTCGTTTGGCCTAGGACTTCCAAACACGTCATAAGCTAAACCCGTACTGACAAATAACCAACCCGCAATGAATAGGGAAGGTATAGTAATGCTATGAATAACCCAGTATCGAATACTGGTAATAATATCAGCAAAAGAACGTTCTCCCGTGCTTCCAGACATTGAACTCCCAAAATTTTTGTACATTCAAAAAAGGAATTGATTCCGTAAAAGATGGGATCGACCAGTAAATAGAAAATTACTGATATTTCATCCTTGTGAGATTGTCAATTTTGTACCAAAGGTGTATTTTGAGTATACCGAATTAGTATAGCTATCCTTCCTATGGCACAGCAATCTGGTTTTGCCTGGTTCCGAAACATAATTACTTTTTTATTTTTTTTTTGTCTATAGGTAAGCTATATGTTATTCAAGGCATCAATAGAAAACCCCATTTTTGTAGGTTCTACTTACTTTTCATTGGCTTCGGAATAATAGAGTAATTCGGAATAGCAGCCAAAATCTTGGGAAAATCTAAGTTAATGATCAATAGGTTTGGATAAATAATTTAGGAAGGATATTCTCATACTGACACAATACAAGGACAAGTATATGTGAAATCTATCCTTTCATAATTCGTAATTCATCCTTGTATTGTTTGTTGGATTAGGTCTAACTTTCTTGACCAAACTGCGAGCGCGGAACTTTACGAGATGAAATAGGGAAAGACAGAAGATAGAATAGAACTTAAAAGGATAATTGAAGTGACTCGTCTTCGAATCTACTTTGGTTGGAGTTCGAAAAAGGAATAAAAATAAAGTAAATTCAAGGAAGAGCTTTCTTTTTTTTTTTTTTTAACAGCCCCTTGGCAGGTCGTGGAATGCTTTTGTTCTCCTCTTATTCCATATGGAATACAATCAGTTAAAATAAGAAGGAATAGGGGAATATTCGATCGTTCACTCCAAAAAGAGGGTCCTATTGAAAAAGAAATTATCCAAAATAGAAAGAAGTTTTTTTTTTCAAATTCAATTGTTTATTTATCTCTTATTCAAAAATTTCCCTGAAAATTGAATTTCTTTTTTCATTCAATGGGGTTAGATGATCTAGTTCTTAATATTATTACTTTACTCAATTGACAAATTCCACAACAAATCTCTTGATTCGGAATTAGGGACTCATGTATCATCTGATGAATCCACTTTCTTTTACACTTCTGTATCTTACTCTATCTTGTTTTTTAGTATTATCTAAAATAACTGATGAATTATGAATTTTCCATAACTTAGGTAAATGCTTTACCAACATATGTAGTGTAGTAAAAAAAAATAAATGGAATTTAACTCTTTCATGCTTACTTTAACTAGTTATTTTGGTTTTCTACTGGCTGCTTTAACTATAACCCCAGCTCTATTTATTGGCTTGAACAAGATACGCCTTATTTGAATTGACTGAATAATTATAATTCAGAAAAGAAAAATCTTTCTTTGGGATTCCTGGCATTCTACGACTCTTTTCCAGACTAATTAGGAATTCTTTTCTTGGTCATTGAGATTCGTGGATAATTTAGAGTACTATTTAGGGATAGATCGTACCTCTTTTTTTATCCCCTCGAACAAATCGAAATGATTGAAGTTTTTCTATTTGAATCGTCTTAGGCCTAATTCCTATTACTTTAGCGGGATTATTCGTGACTGCGTATTTGCAATACAGGCGTGGGGATCAGTTGGATCTTTGATTGAGTCATTTTTTTTTTTTGATTGACCTCCTCCAGACCAGAGAGGAGGTCAAATTGAAATTGGAGTTACAATTCAATTTTGTTAAGTTATTTTACTCTGCTTCGACATAAAATAGATGGAATCACGCTCTGTAGGATTTGAACCTACGACATCGGGTTTTGGAGACCCGCGTTCTACCGAACTGAACTAAGAGCGCTTTCATTCATTCAAAAAGAAAATCTTTTTCTATTCCTAATGTATCTCACGTACGTATAGTCTCCACAAATTCAAGTTATACCCACTTTACTTTAATTGATCTCGTCGCTACTGCCTATAAAGAAGAAAGAAGTAATAGGTAGGGATGACAGGATTTGAACCTGTGACATTTTGTACCCAAAACAAACGCGCTACCAAGCTGCGCTACATCCCTTTTCCAAATTAAATTGTTGTACAATGCCATTGTACACAATTCCTGTCTTCTTTTCCACATCATAATTTTCTTCTTCTTTCTTTCTCTATCTATATATAGAACCCTCGTGTCATTTCTTCTTTTTGGTCTCATATAATTAAGGAATTATATACATATAAAATCCAATATAATTTCGCCTATAAAAGAAGGATTACTTTTCCTTGGTAATATATAGGAAGAAGGGGTCATCTTTTTCTTTTTTAGGGATAGGAAAATTTCGTCGATATGGTTCATTTTATATATAGCATAACAATCTTGGGCAAGAGTTTATGATCATATATGTATTCCAACAAGGAAGGAGGATTTTCAATGCGGGATATAAAAACATATCTCTCTGTAGCACCCGTGCTAAGTACTCTATGGTTTGGTGCTTTAGCAGGTTTATTGATAGAAATTAATCGTTTATTCCCAGATGCTTTGTCATTCCCTTTTTTTTAATTCTAGTTATTGCTATGGGAGGGATAGATTTCTTCGTGATATGACAAAATTTGATCCTTTTCAATCTTTTTTTAGTATCGGAAGGAAAAAGAAAGAAAAGATGGATTGGGTTGAACCTCAGAGTCATTAAAAATTTGGTAAACCCCATTTTTGAAAATAGAAATTCAATTTAAAGGGGTACCCAAGCTAAATAAGGCCTCAGAAATCAGAGCATAGAAAAGGCGGGGCTGGCTAATTAAATGAAAGGATTTCGAACCAAAATCTTTGCTAATTCGACAAGGATTGTATTCTTTAATTATTTCTCTATTTTTTATTACTTAATTAAAGAATAAAAAAAAATTATTCTAATGAATTTTATTCTTCTTCTTCGGATTCAAAATAGAAGAATAAAAGAATAAGTAGAAGAATTAAGTTAAGTCAATCCAAAAAGAAAAGGAGGTTCATGGCCAAGGGAAAAGATGTTAGAATCAGAGTTATTTTGGAATGCATCAGTTGTGTTCGAAAAGGTGCCAATGAGGAATCGACGGGGATTTCTAGATATAGTACTCAAAAGAATCGCCACAATACACCCGGACAATTAGAATTCAAAAAATTTTGTCGTTATTGTCGCAAGCATACGACTCATCACGAAATAAAGAAATAGGAACATCGTGTGTTTGATCTTTCCAAACAACAGAAAGAGTAAGAACTTCATATTTAATATATAAAGAAAACATAGTATAGAATACAAAATACAAATCAACTCATCTGATTTCCGGTAGATATTATTTCATATGTATAGAGGGTATTCATATACTATAATATGAATCAAATAAGATATGGATCAAAGAAAAACTACTTCTTCTGGATCCTAAATTAATAAAATAAAGAAGTGAATTTTCAAATTTTCAAATTTTAAATAAGGAATAAATCATGTATACATCTAAACAACCTTTTCTTAAATCTAAGCAACCCTTTAGTAAATCCAAGCAAACTTTTAATAAATCCAAGCAACCCTTTCGTAAATCCAAGCAAACTTTTCGTAAATTCAAGCAACCTTTTCGTAAATCTAAACAACCTTTTCGTAGGCGTCCCCGGATTGGCCCGGGAGATCGAATTGATTATAGAAACATGAGTTTAATTAATAGATTTATTAGTGAACAAGGAAAAATATTATCGAGACGAATAAATAGATTAACCTTGAAACAACAACGATTAATTACTCTTGCTATAAAACAGGCTCGTATTTTATCTTTCTTACCGTTTCGTAACTATGAGAACGAAAAGCAATTTCAAGCCCAGTCAATTTCAATAATTACAGGTTCTAGACCCAGAAAAAATAGACATATTCCTCAATTAACGCAAAAGTACAATTCCAATCGAAACTTAAGAAACAACAACCAAAATTTAAGAAACAACAACCGGAACTTAAGTTCCGATTGTTGATGTTTTATTCGAATTCGAAAGGGCCAGACCTATATATATTATAAAGAAAGTAATCCAGCTCGTTGATTCCTACCACTTAATCTTAATTTATTGTATCTTCCCGGAGTTCCCTCTCCGGGAATTCATCTTTTATTATTCCAGTATATTACTTTATTTATACCTTTAATTGATGATCTTTATTTTATTGGAAATCGTGTAAAGATTATTTGGATTTGATACAGCTACTTGTGCAAGCATTTTACGATTAAGAATCAATTTCTTCTTGTACAGGTTGTGTATTAATTTACTATAACTATCGAATACTTTATATACCCGCGTTGCTGCGTTTATCCGAGTGATCCACAAACGACGAAAATCCCTCTTTTGCCTACCTCTATCTCGATGAGAGGAAACAAAAGCTCTTTTTACCTGTTGGGTAATCATTCGATTAAGTCTTAAATGAGCCCCTCTAAAGTTTGAGGCAAATGAACGCATTTTTGTTCGTCGTC
>NW_028259461.1:16805232-16837537 GCF_056163025.1 Triticum urartu | reverse complement strand
TGGGTGGGATGGCGGAACAAACCAAAAAAATTGTCTTATTTGGTAAGTTTATAAATTAACAAATAAGACAGGAAAGAGTAAATATTCGCCCGCGAAATTCTTATTGAATTAGAATACTTTACCGCGATTCAATAAGAGTAAAAATAAGGATTTTTTTAAGAAGGATTACATTATCTATAAATATAGAATTTAGATAAATATACACACACATCTGGATATATTCTAGATCTTCTTTTTTGACTATATATTATATTTTTCTGTTTTAACAAATTCAATATAAAAAAAACCGAACTTTTTCTATTATCTATTAATGTGTATCTATCCGTACCGTAATATTTTGGAATATTATGAATTAGAGAAATTTACATGCTTTCTGATTCCATTCGCGAGGAGCTGGATGAGAAGAAACTCTCATGTCCAGTTTTGCAGTAGAGATGGAACTAAGAAAGAGAACCATCGACTATAACCCCAAAAGAACCAGATTTCGCAAACAACATAGAGGAAGAATGAAAGGAAAATCCTGCCGAGGCAATCGTATTTGTTTTGGTAGATATGCTCTTCAAGCACTTGAACCCGCTTGGATCACGGCGAGACAGATAGAAGCAGGACGAAGAGCAATAACACGATATGCACGTCGTGGTGGAAAAATATGGGTACGTATATTTCCCGACAAACCGGTTACACTAAGACCCACGGAAACACGTATGGGCTCGGGAAAGGGGTCCCCCGAATATTGGGTATCCGTTGTTAAACCTGGTCGTATACTTTATGAAATGGGGGGAGTATCTGAAACTGTAGCTAGAGCAGCTATCTCCATAGCTGCCAGTAAAATGCCCATACGAAGTCAATTTATTCGATTAGAGATATAGAACCCTAAAAGGGGTATGGAAGATAAAAAAAAATGCTCGGTTTTTCTTTCTGGAAAGACAATATTTCTTTCATCCTTTTGCATTGAAATAACAAATTGAAATCAAAATAATATGATTCAACCTCAGACCCTTTTAAATGTAGCAGATAATAGTGGAGCTCGAAAATTGATGTGTATTCGAGTCATAGGAGCTGCTGGTAATCAGCGATATGCTCGTATTGGTGATGTTATTGTTGCTGTAATCAAAGACGCATTGCCCCAAATGCCTCTAGAAAGATCCGAAGTAATTCGAGCTGTAATTGTACGTACATGTAAAGAGTTCAAATGCGAAGACGGTATAATAATCCGCTATGATGACAATGCTGCGGTTATAATTGATCAAAAAGGCAATCCAAAAGGAACTCGAGTTTTTGGCGCGATTGCCGAGGAATTGAGAGAATTGAATTTTACCAAAATAGTTTCATTAGCTCCTGAAGTATTATAAATACTAGTAGGCGAAATTGAGACCAAAGAATTAATTTAGTAGATTGTGTTTTACGTATATGTTTTAAAATCCAAAATGAAAAAAAAAAAAAGAAAACATGTTGATTATAGAAAAATTAGGAGGAACCTAGAATTAGAGTCTTATGGGCAAGGACACTATTGCTGATTTACTAACCTCTATAAGAAATGCGGACATGAATAAAAAAGGAACAGTTCGAGTAGTATCTACAAATATTACCGAAAACATTGTTAAAATACTTCTACGAGAGGGTTTTATTGAAAGTGTTCGGAAACATCAGGAACGTAACAGATATTTCTTGGTTTCAACTTTGCGACATCAAAAGAGAAAGACTATAAAAGGAATATATAGAACAAGAACCTTTTTAAAGCGTATCAGCCGACCCGGCTTACGAATTTATACCAACTATCAAGGAATTCCTAAAGTTTTGGGTGGAATGGGAATTGCTATTCTTTCTACTTCTCGAGGAATAATGACAGATCGAGAAGCTCGACTAAACAGAATTGGGGGAGAAGTCTTATGTTATATATGGTAATCGCCCCGCCTATAGTGCTCGAATTCTATCTCGCCCTTCCTATTTTTAAAATAAAAATAGAAAAATAGGAGAAAAAAAATATGACAGAAAAAAAAAATAGGAGAGAAAAAAAAAACCCGAGAGAAGCAAAAGTAACTTTCGAAGGTTTAGTTACGGAAGCCCTACCCAATGGAATGTTCCGCGTTCGGCTAGAGAATGACACCATCATCCTAGGCTATATTTCAGGAAAGATACGGTCTAGTTCTATACGAATACTGATGGGGGATAGGGTCAAAATTGAAGTAAGTCGTTATGATTCAAGCAAGGGACGTATAATTTATAGACTTCCCCATAAGGATTCGAAGCGTATCGAAGACTCGAAGGATAGCGAAGATTTGAAGGATAGCGAAGATTTGAAGGATACCAAAGATTCAAAGGATTAGGTTTTTCTTTTTTTTTCTAGGGTAATAAATTCTAAGTTCTAAAATTCAAGCGAAGAGACTTATTTTTTCCAAAAGATTAGATTCATAGTTTAAAAAAGGATACGGAAATATGAAAATAAGAGCTTCCGTTCGTAAAATTTGTACAAAATGTCGACTGATTCGTAGGCGTGGACGAATTAGAGTCATTTGCTCTAATCCGAAGCATAAACAAAGACAGGGGTAATCTTTCGAAAAAGAACTTTACTTTCTAAAAAGTAAAAAAAAGTACCCGCGGAAATGTTCCAATTCCAAATAAAATAATTTCATTTAAAATAATTAAAGTAAAGGGTTTATTTTACCCTGAAACGGATATCTTTGTATCTTTTTTTCTTTTTTTTATTTCTAACTCATATTTATGAGATAATAAAATATGGCAAAAGCTATACCAAAAATTGGTTCACGTAAGAAAGTGCGTATTGGTTTACGTAGGAATGCACGTTTTAGTTTACGGAAGAGTGCACGTAGAATAACAAAAGGGGTTATTCATGTTCAAGCTAGTTTCAACAATACCATTATAACTGTTACAGACCCACAAGGTCGGGTGGTTTTTTGGTCCTCGGCCGGTACTTGTGGATTCAAAAGCTCAAGAAAAGCATCACCCTATGCTGGTCAAAGAACAGCAGTAGATGCTATTCGTACAGTAGGTTTGCAACGAGCAGAAGTTATGGTAAAGGGCGCTGGTAGTGGAAGAGATGCCGCATTACGAGCCATTGCTAAAAGTGGTGTGCGATTAAGTTGTATACGCGATGTAACACCTATGCCGCATAATGGATGTCGACCGCCTAAAAAAAGACGTCTGTAAAAGAATTAACCCGCTTTCAACTTTCATTTCAAGAGAAATAAACGATTCAATGATAAAATAATAATACTAGTCTATTATGGTTCGAGAGGAGGTAGCAGGATCCACTCAAACACTACAGTGGAAGTGTGTTGAATCAAGAGTAGATAGTAAGCGCCTTTATTATGGTCGTTTCATTCTGTCCCCGCTTAGAAAAGGTCAAGCGGACACCGTCGGTATTGCCTTGCGAAGAGCTTTACTTGGAGAAATAGAAGGAACATGTATCACACGTGCAAAATTTGGGAGCGTGCCGCACGAGTATTCTACAATAGCAGGTATTGAAGAATCCGTACAAGAAATTTTACTAAATTTGAAAGAAATTGTATTGAGAAGTAATCTCTATGGAGTTAGAGACGCATCCATTTGCGTCAAAGGTCCTAGATACATAACTGCTCAAGATATCATCTTACCGCCTTCCGTAGAAATCGTTGATACGGCACAACCTATAGCTAACTTGACAGAGCCCATTGATTTCTGTATTGATTTACAGATCAAGAGAGATCGTGGATATCAGACAGAACTCAGAAAGAACTATCAAGATGGAAGTTATCCTATAGATGCTGTATCCATGCCTGTTCGAAATGTGAATTATAGTATTTTTTCTTGTGGGAATGGAAATGAAAAACACGAGATACTTTTTCTAGAAATATGGACTAATGGAAGTTTAACCCCTAAGGAAGCACTTTATGAGGCTTCTCGTAATTTGATTGATTTATTTCTTCCTTTTCTACACGCGGAGGAAGAGGGCGCTAGTTTCGAAGAAAATAAAAACAGGTTTACTCCACCCCTTTTTACTTTTCAAAAAAGATTAACTAATCTAAAGAAAAACAAAAAAGGAATTCCATTGAATTGTATTTTTATTGATCAATTAGAATTGACTTCTAGAACGTATAATTGTCTAAAAAGGGCCAATATACATACACTATTGGACCTTTTGAGTAAGACTGAAGAAGATCTTCTGAGAATTGACAGTTTTCGTATGGAAGATAGAAAACATATATGGGACACTCTAGAGAAGCATCTCCCAATTGATTTACTTAAGAATAAACTCTCGTTTTAAATCCATTGCAATTTTTTTTCTTCTTCTTTTTCGAGTTAGAATAAAAAGAAAACAATTTAGCATCTTTGGTACAATCTATATTTTCGCGAAATGGATCATAATAAAATGGATTTTAGGTATCTAGGGAAGATTCACTTGGAAGTAACTATTTCCTAGATACCTATGGTACTTCACGGTTGAATGAATCAAAAAATATCTAAAAAAGACCTAAAGTTAATGATTTATCAATGGGTAATGTTGCTCCAATACCTAACCAAAGAGCTACTACAGTACCGATTAAAAAAACGGTCGTAGCTACTGGGCGGCGAAATGGATTTTGGAATTTATTGACATTCTCTAGAAAAGGTACTGTCAATAAGCCTGTTGGCACAGAAACCATTAAAAGAACGCCCAATAACTTATTGGGTACCGTACGGAGTATTTGAAACACGGGAAAGAAGTACCACTCGGGTAATATTTCCAGAGGAGTTGCAAACGGATCTGCCGGTTCACCAATCATTGATGGCTCGAGAACCGCTAAACCTACATTACATGCAATAGTACCTAGAATTACTACTGGAAAAATATATAAAAGATCGTTGGGCCATGCGGGTTCCCCGTAATAATTATGTCCCATCCCTTTAGCTAATTTAGCTCTTAATACAGGATCATTTAAGTCTGGTTTCTTTGTTATTGGGATAGGTGAACTCTTTAGGATCCATCCCCCAAAGGAACCGGACATGAGAATTTATCATCATCCGGCTCGAGCAAGAGTGAAAGAAATAAGACCGCGGAAGATCCTTAATAGAATTAAGGTTTATAATGACTCAATGACTCTAGGCAAGAAAAGCTTTATCAGATTCTCTTTTCCGAAGTTGCACCTACAACTACTCATTGAAAATAATCCTATTCTTATGGGTAAATGCTCAATATCCAAGTGGGCTTACAAATTTGATCATGATCAATTGCTTTGTGGATTGTCTCATGTCTCTTGATTAGTTGGTATTTATCCCCTCAATATCGCAAGTTTCTTACCTCCAAACAAAATATTTACTTGTTACTAATAAAAAATCAAAAAGTTTAGCCTACATTCTTCCTTAGATCCCTTCTTTTACTCCGATAGTATTGCGGATCACAATCGATGCAAAGAAAATGAATGCATTTCCATACTATAATAAAAAGGTAAGTGTAATAAATAGAGAACTGGATCATGTCACATGACTTATTCCATTTCTACTCTATGGGATCTTACGGAGCCTGTTCATGGATGACATGGTTGCGGTATGATCATAGAAGATATTCTCCTCAAGTGAACCAGCCTATCCTTCCTAGGTAGGGGACTTACATGTTGATTGGATGCGGAGACACCTTTGGTTGTGAATTCTAATGTGGCAGATCCAATTCTTTATCTGCATGGCCAAATCAATAATTCAAGTCACACACTCCCATAATCCGCCTTTTTTCTTTCGTAAAATTAACTTCAACTATTTGTATTGTATAAAAATACTTTGGAGTTGAAGAGAAGTATCCAAATGACATGTGTTATTTTACAATAACCCATGCTTGTAGCAATGAAATACCAAAACCTACCCGATATGATATATGATAATTATAATTCTCTATGATATGCCTTCCCTATAAAGGACCCGAAATACCTTGCTTACGTATCATTGGAAAGTGCATTAACATAAATACGGCAGTAAGCAGAGGCAGTACAAAGGTATGTAAACTATAAAAACGAGTCAAAGTGGATTGGCCCACACTAGCACTTCCGCGTAATAACTCCACTAAAGGCGATCCTATTACCGGAATGGCGTCAGGTACACCTGTCACAATTTTGACTGCCCAATAGCCAATTTGATCCCAAGGCAAAGAATAACCAGTTACACCAAATGATGCAGTCAAAACAGCCAAAACCACACCTGTGACCCAAGTTAATTCGCGGGGTTTTTTAAATCCCCCTGTGAGATACACACGAAATACATGCAGGATCATCATTAAAACCATCATACTTGCTGACCATCGATGAACTGATCGGATTAACCAACCAAAGTTGGCCTCGGTCATTATGTATTGAACCGAGGAAAAAGCCTCTGTAACGGTTGGTCGGTAGTAAAAAGTCATAGCAAAACCGGTAGCGACTTGTACTAGAAAACAAGTAAGTGTAATTCCCCCTAAACAATAAAATATGTTGACATGGGGAGGAACATATTTACTAGTTATATCATCTGCAATTGCCTGAATCTCAAGACGTTCCTCAAACCAATCATATACTTTATTGAGATAGGTAACTAACCCGAGTCCCCCTCTAAGAGCCGTATATGAAAATTTCATCTCGTACGGCTCAAGCAGAAACACAAAAATTTTCAACGAATATTAGAAAAAAGGTTCAAAACTTCATCAGCCACTGAATTGGGTCGATTTGCCTTGAAGATATCAAATAAGAAAAATCCGGAATATCTTCTTTGTGATGATAATGCCAAAAAATCTCAAGTTGGCGCGTCTTTCTTTCTTCCTTTCCCTTATGTTGGTCATTAGAGGCTTCTTGACTTTTCTCTTCCCTATAAAGGATTTGTTTTTTTATGCGTAATATAGAAATTATCTTGTTGAGATCCTATGAATCAGTTCAATTAAAACCTTAGATTCATACTAGAGCCACGATGATTTAGTCTCAAGCTAAACAAAAGGCAAGGGTTCTTCGAATAAGAACCGCTTGATAATCATTTATTGAATCAGTGTAATGACTCGACAAAATCGAGAGAAAAAAAGTTGTCTTTTGGGCAAACAAAATTGGAAGGAAGAAAATTTCTTTTTTATTTTTATTTAAGAACTACTTGAATTTTTCAGTCTGGTTGCGAGGTCTTAATAGTGAGTATGAATCATAGTTCCATTTTTTTTTGATCCACTCTATCTATTTCGTGTTCCAGATACTAGAATAAATAATATCTGACGAATTAGAATCATCTTGATAGAGATAACAGGCCCTTTCTATGTATTATCAATAGGATCAATTCTAACAAGTCACACACTCATATTCCAGAGATACCGAAACAAAAAAATTCCGCGGTCGAACTACCATAATATCTAGAAATGTAGATCTTAAACTAGAAAGGCTTTTTTGGATGGAAAAACTCTGACTTCCTAGTTTTAGTTAGTAGAAACCTAATTGGTTAAAATTCCGTCCAGTAAAACGGAAGAATTATAAATTTCTAAAATGATAGATAGGAATATAGCGAATAAAGCCATTGCGATCCCCATAAAAGGAGTAGTCCCCCAACCCGGGGCGACTTTCCCATATTCCGAATTCAAGGGTTTCAGTAAACTACCTGCACCAGTTCGTTTTGGCCTAGGTTTAGAACTATCTTCAACGGTTTGTGTAGCCATAAATTCTATTTAATCATTGGTGTTGACTTTGTATACTATTCCGTTGTAGTTGTAAATACACGATCTTTTCGTAGATCCATTGTAATCTTGAAATTCTATAAAAATGGAAACAGCAACTTTAGTCGCCATCTCCATATCTGGTTTACTTGTAAGCTTTACTGGGTATGCCTTATATACCGCGTTTGGGCAACCCTCTCAACAATTAAGAGATCCATTCGAAGAACACGGAGACTAATTTAAGTAAGAAGTCTCCCAGATAGGGGGACTTCTTACTTAAATGAAATTATTTTATTCTTTTAGTTGGAGTTGGTGGAACCTTAGGTGGTTCTCGGAAGAAGATAGCGAAAAAAATTATCCCTAAAGTCGAAACTAAAAGGAACGTATAAACCAATGCTTCCATAGATTCGATCCTGGTTTATTTACAATTATAACTTCCACACCTATTCATTTGTCATTTGGGATAATTTCCCATATAAAGAAAGAAAAAGAGTCAAAGAAAGGATGGGAGATGTTTCCCATGTCAAATCAAAAAAGAGAGGTGAAAGATACTATAACAATGTGTATCAAACTGCCTGTTTCCTTGTAGTTGGATCTCCCACTTTTTGGAATGTTCCAAATTCCACTTGAGCATCCAAATCTGGATCAATACCAGCAAAAACATCTCGGAACAATGTTCTAGCGCCATGCCAAATGTGTCCGAAAAAGAAGAGCAAAGCAAAGGTAGCATGACCAAAAGTGAACCAACCCCTTGGACTGCTGCGAAAAACACCATCAGATTTCAAAGTAGCCCGGTCTAATTCAAAAATTTCCCCTAATTGAGAACGCCTCGCATATTTTTTTACAGTAGCAGGATCAGAATAACTTACTCCATTAAGTTCGCCACCATAGAACTCCACCGTTACACCTACTTGTTCAACACTATATTTGGATTCTGCTCTTCTAAAAGGAACGTCTGCTCTAACAATTCCCTCCTCATCTACCAAAACAACCGGAAATGTTTCAAAAAAAGTAGGCATACGGCGTACAAAAAGCTCACGTCCTTCTTTATCTCTAAAGACGGGATGTCCTAACCATCCAACAGCTATTCCATCCCCATTGTCCATTGAGCCTGCTCTGAATAATCCCCCTTTTGCCGGATTATTACCAATATAATCATAAAAGGCTAATTTTTCGGGAATTTTAGACCAAGCTTCTGATAAACTAAGATTTTCGGCTAAACCATTGCTAACTCTTCGATATATTTCTTGCTGAAAGTATCCCTGATCCCACTGATAACGAGTAGGCCCAAATAATTCGATTGGGGTCGTTGCTGACCCATACCACATAGTTCCAGCAACTACGAAAGCTGCAAAAAAAACAGCAGCGATACTACTGGAAAGTACAGTTTCAATATTGCCCATACGTAATCCTTTATATAGACGTTGAGGCGGACGGACACTAAGATGGAATAAGCCCGCTAATATACCCAATGTACCCGCAGCAATATGATGAGAAGCTATTCCCCCCGGAACAAAAGGATCAAAACCTTCTGCACCCCACGCTGGATTTACAGCTTGTACTTTTCCAGTTAGTCCATAAGGATCGGATACCCATATCCCAGGACCATACAAACCCGTTACATGAAATGCCCCAAAGCCAAAGCAAGCCACCCCTGCAAGAAATAAATGAATTCCAAAGATCTTGGGCAAATCCAAAGAGGGTTTTCCCGTCCGCTCATCAGAGAATATTTCTAGGTCCCAATATACCCAATGCCAGATCGCTGCCAAGAAACACAAGCCAGAAAACACAATATGCGTACCTGCCACACCTTCATAACTCCAAATACCCGGATTTGTTACAGTTCCTCCTGAAATACTCCAACCACCCCACGAATCCGTTATTCCTAAACGAGTCATGAAGGGAATTACGAACATACCTTGTCTCCACATTGGATCCAGAACAGGATCAGAGGGATCAAAAACTGCTAATTCGTATAAAGCCATTGAGCCAGCCCAACCAGAAACTAGAGCTGTGTGCATTATATGCACCGCAAGCAATCGACCCGGATCATTCAATACGACAGTATGAACACGATACCAAGGCAAACCCATGGAAATACCCCTTTAGCAAAGAAAAATAGACACGATGTCGCTTTATTTTATCGCATTGAAAAAGACTATCCATATCCTATGTACCTAACCCTTCTAGGGGATTCTGTGTCAGAAAGCGCGAATATTTATTTCATTCCATTAAAAATAAGAAGCCAATTCTGTTCATAAGAAGAAAGAGAAGCAGATCTATTCTATACTCGATAAGTGCCAATATGCAATGGGTAACTTGGCCAATTTGGAAAAAACGAAGAATAGATCGCTACCCCTCTTTGTTTAGCATTCAAATCACCCATTCCCTTTTCTTTATTCAATCTGTCTTACATTCCTTATATGTATAACCTTTCAATCTACGTATTAATAGAATCTATAATATTCATATAGAATAAGAATAAAAATTAAGACAATAAACTGCGGATTCTTTCTTTCTGTTCCATTCTTACGTTTCCATATTAAAGTGTGGTTTTCTTACTTAAATTTAATAATATTAATCTAATATGCCCATTGGTGTTCCAAAAGTACCTTACCGGATTCCTGGAGATGAAGAAGCGACTTGGGTTGACTTATACAATGTTATGTATCGAGAAAGGACACTTTTTTTAGGTCAAGAGATTCGTTGCGAGATCACGAATCATATTACAGGTCTCATGGTATATCTGAGTATAGAAGATGGAATTAGTGATATTTTTTTGTTTATAAACTCCCCAGGCGGGTGGCTAATCTCAGGAATGGCTATTTTTGATACGATGCAAACGGTGACACCAGATATATATACAATATGCCTCGGAATAGCCGCCTCCATGGCGTCCTTCATTCTGCTTGGAGGAGAACCCACCAAGCGTATAGCATTCCCTCACGCGAGGATTATGCTTCACCAACCTGCTAGTGCTTATTATCGGGCAAGGACACCAGAATTTTTACTAGAAGTAGAAGAGTTACACAAAGTTCGCGAAATGATCACAAGGGTTTATGCAGTAAGAACAGGCAAGCCTTTTTGGGTTGTATCCGAAGACATGGAAAGGGATGTTTTTATGTCAGCAGACGAAGCCAAAGCTTATGGACTTGTCGATATTGTAGGGGATGAAATGATTGACAAGCACTGCGATACTGATCCAGTGTGGTTTCCAGAAATGTTTAAGGATTGGTAGTGTCCGGATTTCTTGTAAAGTTATTTCACAGCTAAATTCGTGTTTTCCTCGATTTAATAGAAAATAGAAAGACTTCATGATGAGCAATCATCAGGTTAAGATGGATCTAAACCAATCCATTTTTTTCTATATACATACAACATGCCGACGGTTAAACAACTTATTAGAAACGCAAGACAGCCAATACGAAATGCTCGAAAAACGGCCGCGCTTAAAGGATGCCCTCAGCGTCGAGGAACATGTGCTAGGGTGTATGTGCGACTCGTTCAGATCATGACTTCAAACAAATATAAAAAAAATTGAAGTATCCATGATTAGTACCAATGAATAGGATATAGCTTCTCTATCCTAGATTTCTATGGTATATGGAATTTATGGTTTCCTTTGGTGCAAATCCAATTATCTAAATTGGAAATAAGAAGCAATTCTCCCATTGGTAGCAAATGGTTATCCATTAAGCGGAGGAAATAGTAATAAAAAGAAAAAGGCTTATGCTCCTTTATCTTAAAAGAACGGACTAACAGGGTCAGCTACTTAGCCAACTTTCATAATTAAATACCGTCACTGTATGGATAACTCTTATTGTGAAAAGAGCTATTTACTCTATAATGGATAGGTAGAGCCAAAGAATGTGGACTATACAAGTTCGCAATACCTTTTGATGAAAGAAAGGGCTCCGGTGTATAGAGAGGGCCTCACCGTTTAAAAGGGAACCATAGAAACGATGGAACCCACTATTTTTTTTAGTATTATTAGAATGAATTTGTTATTTCGTATAGAAATAACTGAACGGAGTGGAATAAAAAATCGTGGTTGGGAAGGTTACTATAGCAAAAGCCATTGGAATTAATATTTTATATATCGGAATAATTAGTTTTGTTATTAATGAGAAAAAGGGTGGCTAAAAGAAGAGAAATCATTAGTTATTCATTAAGGTTAATTTGATTCAATGACCAGAGTTCCGCGAGGATATATAGCCCGGAGACGACGAACAAAAATGCGTTCATTTGCCTCAAACTTTAGAGGGGCTCATTTAAGACTTAATCGAATGATTACCCAACAGGTAAAAAGAGCTTTTGTTTCCTCTCATCGAGATAGAGGTAGGCAAAAGAGGGATTTTCGTCGTTTGTGGATCACTCGGATAAACGCAGCAACGCGGGTATATAAAGTATTCGATAGTTATAGTAAATTAATACACAACCTGTACAAGAAGAAATTGATTCTTAATCGTAAAATGCTTGCACAAGTAGCTGTATCAAATCCAAATAATCTTTACACGATTTCCAATAAAATAAAGATCATCAATTAAAGGTATAAATAAAGTAATATACTGGAATAATAAAAGATGAATTCCCGGAGAGGGAACTCCGGGAAGATACAATAAATTAAGATTAAGTGGTAGGAATCAACGAGCTGGATTACTTTCTTTATAATATATATAGGTCTGGCCCTTTCGAATTCGAATAAAACATCAACAATCGGAACTTAAGTTCCGGTTGTTGTTTCTTAAATTTTGGTTGTTGTTTCTTAAGTTTCGATTGGAATTGTACTTTTGCGTTAATTGAGGAATATGTCTATTTTTTCTGGGTCTAGAACCTGTAATTATTGAAATTGACTGGGCTTGAAATTGCTTTTCGTTCTCATAGTTACGAAACGGTAAGAAAGATAAAATACGAGCCTGTTTTATAGCAAGAGTAATTAATCGTTGTTGTTTCAAGGTTAATCTATTTATTCGTCTCGATAATATTTTTCCTTGTTCACTAATAAATCTATTAATTAAACTCATGTTTCTATAATCAATTCGATCTCCCGGGCCAATCCGGGGACGCCTACGAAAAGGTTGTTTAGATTTACGAAAAGGTTGCTTGAATTTACGAAAAGTTTGCTTGGATTTACGAAAGGGTTGCTTGGATTTATTAAAAGTTTGCTTGGATTTACTAAAGGGTTGCTTAGATTTAAGAAAAGGTTGTTTAGATGTATACATGATTTATTCCTTATTTAAAATTTGAAAATTTGAAAATTCACTTCTTTATTTTATTAATTTAGGATCCAGAAGAAGTAGTTTTTCTTTGATCCATATCTTATTTGATTCATATTATAGTATATGAATACCCTCTATACATATGAAATAATATCTACCGGAAATCAGATGAGTTGATTTGTATTTTGTATTCTATACTATGTTTTCTTTATATATTAAATATGAAGTTCTTACTCTTTCTGTTGTTTGGAAAGATCAAACACACGATGTTCCTATTTCTTTATTTCGTGATGAGTCGTATGCTTGCGACAATAACGACAAAATTTTTTGAATTCTAATTGTCCGGGTGTATTGTGGCGATTCTTTTGAGTACTATATCTAGAAATCCCCGTCGATTCCTCATTGGCACCTTTTCGAACACAACTGATGCATTCCAAAATAACTCTGATTCTAACATCTTTTCCCTTGGCCATGAACCTCCTTTTCTTTTTGGATTGACTTAACTTAATTCTTCTACTTATTCTTTTATTCTTCTATTTTGAATCCGAAGAAGAAGAATAAAATTCATTAGAATAATTTTTTTTTATTCTTTAATTAAGTAATAAAAAATAGAGAAATAATTAAAGAATACAATCCTTGTCGAATTAGCAAAGATTTTGGTTCGAAATCCTTTCATTTAATTAGCCAGCCCCGCCTTTTCTATGCTCTGATTTCTGAGGCCTTATTTAGCTTGGGTACCCCTTTAAATTGAATTTCTATTTTCAAAAATGGGGTTTACCAAATTTTTAATGACTCTGAGGTTCAACCCAATCCATCTTTTCTTTCTTTTTCCTTCCGATACTAAAAAAAGATTGAAAAGGATCAAATTTTGTCATATCACGAAGAAATCTATCCCTCCCATAGCAATAACTAGAATTAAAAAAAAGGGAATGACAAAGCATCTGGGAATAAACGATTAATTTCTATCAATAAACCTGCTAAAGCACCAAACCATAGAGTACTTAGCACGGGTGCTACAGAGAGATATGTTTTTATATCCCGCATTGAAAATCCTCCTTCCTTGTTGGAATACATATATGATCATAAACTCTTGCCCAAGATTGTTATGCTATATATAAAATGAACCATATCGACGAAATTTTCCTATCCCTAAAAAAGAAAAAGATGACCCCTTCTTCCTATATATTACCAAGGAAAAGTAATCCTTCTTTTATAGGCGAAATTATATTGGATTTTATATGTATATAATTCCTTAATTATATGAGACCAAAAAGAAGAAATGACACGAGGGTTCTATATATAGATAGAGAAAGAAAGAAGAAGAAAATTATGATGTGGAAAAGAAGACAGGAATTGTGTACAATGGCATTGTACAACAATTTAATTTGGAAAAGGGATGTAGCGCAGCTTGGTAGCGCGTTTGTTTTGGGTACAAAATGTCACAGGTTCAAATCCTGTCATCCCTACCTATTACTTCTTTCTTCTTTATAGGCAGTAGCGACGAGATCAATTAAAGTAAAGTGGGTATAACTTGAATTTGTGGAGACTATACGTACGTGAGATACATTAGGAATAGAAAAAGATTTTCTTTTTGAATGAATGAAAGCGCTCTTAGTTCAGTTCGGTAGAACGCGGGTCTCCAAAACCCGATGTCGTAGGTTCAAATCCTACAGAGCGTGATTCCATCTATTTTATGTCGAAGCAGAGTAAAATAACTTAACAAAATTGAATTGTAACTCCAATTTCAATTTGACCTCCTCTCTGGTCTGGAGGAGGTCAATCAAAAAAAAAAAATGACTCAATCAAAGATCCAACTGATCCCCACGCCTGTATTGCAAATACGCAGTCACGAATAATCCCGCTAAAGTAATAGGAATTAGGCCTAAGACGATTCCAAATAGAAAAACTTCAATCATTTCGATTTGTTCGAGGGGATAAAAAAAGAGGTACGATCTATCCCTAAATAGTACTCTAAATTATCCACGAATCTCAATGACCAAGAAAAGAATTCCTAATTAGTCTGGAAAAGAGTCGTAGAATGCCAGGAATCCCAAAGAAAGATTTTTCTTTTCTGAATTATAATTATTCAGTCAATTCAAATAAGGCGTATCTTGTTCAAGCCAATAAATAGAGCTGGGGTTATAGTTAAAGCAGCCAGTAGAAAACCAAAATAACTAGTTAAAGTAAGCATGAAAGAGTTAAATTCCATTTATTTTTTTTTACTACACTACATATGTTGGTAAAGCATTTACCTAAGTTATGGAAAATTCATAATTCATCAGTTATTTTAGATAATACTAAAAAACAAGATAGAGTAAGATACAGAAGTGTAAAAGAAAGTGGATTCATCAGATGATACATGAGTCCCTAATTCCGAATCAAGAGATTTGTTGTGGAATTTGTCAATTGAGTAAAGTAATAATATTAAGAACTAGATCATCTAACCCCATTGAATGAAAAAAAGAAATTCAATTTTCAGGGAAATTTTTGAATAAGAGATAAATAAACAATTGAATTTGAAAAAAAAAACTTCTTTCTATTTTGGATAATTTCTTTTTCAATAGGACCCTCTTTTTGGAGTGAACGATCGAATATTCCCCTATTCCTTCTTATTTTAACTGATTGTATTCCATATGGAATAAGAGGAGAACAAAAGCATTCCACGACCTGCCAAGGGGCTGTTAAAAAAAAAAAAAAAAGAAAGCTCTTCCTTGAATTTACTTTATTTTTATTCCTTTTTCGAACTCCAACCAAAGTAGATTCGAAGACGAGTCACTTCAATTATCCTTTTAAGTTCTATTCTATCTTCTGTCTTTCCCTATTTCATCTCGTAAAGTTCCGCGCTCGCAGTTTGGTCAAGAAAGTTAGACCTAATCCAACAAACAATACAAGGATGAATTACGAATTATGAAAGGATAGATTTCACATATACTTGTCCTTGTATTGTGTCAGTATGAGAATATCCTTCCTAAATTATTTATCCAAACCTATTGATCATTAACTTAGATTTTCCCAAGATTTTGGCTGCTATTCCGAATTACTCTATTATTCCGAAGCCAATGAAAAGTAAGTAGAACCTACAAAAATGGGGTTTTCTATTGATGCCTTGAATAACATATAGCTTACCTATAGACAAAAAAAAAATAAAAAAGTAATTATGTTTCGGAACCAGGCAAAACCAGATTGCTGTGCCATAGGAAGGATAGCTATACTAATTCGGTATACTCAAAATACACCTTTGGTACAAAATTGACAATCTCACAAGGATGAAATATCAGTAATTTTCTATTTACTGGTCGATCCCATCTTTTACGGAATCAATTCCTTTTTTGAATGTACAAAAATTTTGGGAGTTCAGCATGTCTGGAAGCACGGGAGAACGTTCTTTTGCTGATATTATTACCAGTATTCGATACTGGGTTATTCATAGCATTACTATACCTTCCCTATTCATTGCGGGTTGGTTATTTGTCAGTACGGGTTTAGCTTATGACGTGTTTGGAAGTCCTAGGCCAAACGAGTATTTCACGGAAAGCCGACAAGGAATTCCGTTAATAACCGACCGTTTTGATTCTTTAGAACAACTCGATGAATTTAGTAGATCCTTTTAGGAGGCCCTCAATGACCATAGATCGAACCTATCCTATTTTTACAGTGCGATGGCTGGCTATTCACGGACTAGCTGTACCTACTGTTTTTTTCTTGGGATCAATATCAGCAATGCAGTTCATCCAACGATAAAACAAATTCCAACTATAGAACTATGACACAATCAAACCCGAATGAACAAAATGTTGAATTGAATCGTACCAGTCTATACTGGGGTTTATTACTCATTTTTGTACTTGCTGTTTTATTTTCCAATTACTTCTTCAATTGAGAGAAAGAAAGAGACTAATAAGAATTCTCTTATCCCATTTGGAAGGATACCATCCTTATAACTACCCATGACTGTTTTTGTCTCTAGCATGACCAATTGATAAAATGTGGAGGAAAGTAGGGGAAATGGCCGATACTACTGGAAGAATTCCTCTTTGGCTGATAGGTACTGTAGCTGGTATTGCTGTGATTGGTTTAGTAGGTGTTTTCTTTTATGGTTCATATTCTGGATTGGGTTCATCTCTATAGTAATCGGAGGGACCAGATTGTAAACATGAAAAAGTAGGAGCTTAGCGGGTCCTTACCCCCCTTTATCTGATTAGAGCGGAAAGGACCCGCGGAATTTTTATTTTACTCTTATAACGCGAATTGAATCTATTCGATTCACTCTTATGAAGCAACAAGAAAAAGAGATCACTCGAGGATCCAATATCTTATTCCACGAAGGAAGTATCCTGAAAATCCTTGATTTAGTTTCGAGTAATAAACTAATAAAACCTTAATCAAAACTATTCAACTAGCCTAAAAATAAAAAAACCTTCAATGGAAGAGTTTACTTTTTTTTTGCAAAATTTCTGTAAATTTGAAGTTGAACTTAATTAAACAAGCCAAGCAATTTGCTCACAATCACAAGAAATTTTTCCCCCGCCATATTTTCTTCCCCTCTGTTTGTCCACTACCTCGGCTAAACCTAAGCAAAAGAAAAAGAGGTCCAAGAGACAGACCCGAATAAAGAAGAAATAGTAATCTTTGACGAATTAGGAAGAAAAAGGATTCTTATTTTGATACAAGAAGAATCGGCACAAGAAAAAGGCTTTTTCTTGTGCCGAATAGACGATTAAGAAGACCTGCAATCCCTCCGAAAAAGAAGAAATTTTAATTTGATTGTTCTCGCCTTTGCCTTGGATTCTCTTCTTTTGCATGGGATATAAATAAGGAATTCCAGACATCTCATAAACAAAAAGCAGTCTAAACAAAAAAAGGATTTCCAAAATAGATCATAGATAATTCTAGCAATTGCCAATAAATCGAGGCTTTTTACCAACTTGATGGTAAGAAATCCCGGGACCTAGAAATTCATTTCGTACAATTGAACCTTTTCAAACTGTTTCTTTTTGAGAACCAAAAAAACTTGTGCCAAAATAACGGATGCGAAGAAGAACAAAAGGCCTTGGACACGTAATGGATCCTGAAGCACGATTTCTGCGTCCCCCTGACCAAAACCTCCCACATTAGGATTGCTTGTTAATGGTTGATCAAGCTTGATGGATTCCCCCTCTGAAACAAGAAGTTCTGGTCCGGGAGGTATAATATCAATCACTTGGCGTCCATCTGATGCATCAACTATGGATATTTCATACCCCCCCTTTTCTTTACGTAGTATTTTTCTTACTATACCTGTTGACGTAGCATTATAGACTGTATTGTTACTCTTGCTACCATCAGGATAGATCTGTCCTCTTCCTCGGTTTCCCCCTACATATATGGGATATTTTAAGAAATGAGCATCTTTCTTCGTAGCAGGATCAGGGGAAAGAATGGGAAAGACAATTTCACTATATTTCTTACCGGGAACAGGGCCTATCACAAGAATGTTTTTTTTATCGGGACGATAACTCTGAAAAGCAAGATTTCCTATCTTTTCTTTTAACTCAGGGGAAATACGATCGGGCGGCGCTAATTCGAATCCCTCGGGCAAAATAAGAACAGCACCTACATTCAACCCTCCCTTTTTTCCATTAGCAAGAACTTGTTTCAATTGCATATCATAAGGAATTCGAAGAACTGCTTCAAATACAGTATCGGGAAGCACAGCTTGGGGAACTTCAATATCGACGGGCTTGCTAGCTAAATGGCAATTGGCACATACAATTCGTCCAGTTGCTTCTCGTGGGTTTTCATAACCCTGCTGCGCAAAAATGGGATATGCATTTGAAATAGATGTCCGAGTTATTACGTATATCATGATCGATACAGAAATCGATCGAGTTATCTGTTCCTTTACCCAAGAAAAAGTATTTCTATTTTCCATGTCCAATCGCAGATCCCAGAATTTCTACAATAAATTAGATAGGTAGCTAAGCTAATCTAGTTCCCTATACACGAATCTGTTGTCATTCTACTGCAACAGTTGTACTGCAATGATGAATACCTTAAAGTAGGTATAAATAGAAAGAATTTTGCTAAAATGGAAAAGGGCTTTCTTTCTAAAAAAAGATGCTTGCTAATTTGATTAATATTAATATCGGGAGATCAAATGAATTTATGCTTCACTAATTGAATGATAAATGACTACAAGCGAAGGAGATAGACGATTTAAACAAAAAAAGACCCAAAATTTCAAACATGTATCTAGAATTACTGGAAAACTACAAACAAAAATAGTGAAAATAAGCTCGTTAGGAGCCCATCCAAAATCGTTGTAGACCCAACGAATTACTAGTTCCCAACCACGGGTGGAGTGAAATCCAACAAAAAAATCAGTAACTAAAAGAATAAAAAAAGCTTTTATTGAGTCATTTAAATTATAGAAGAATTCCTGAACCCAAGAATTCAAAATGACAAGTTCCTCTTTACCCAGAAAAAAAGAACCACTTAGAATAGCCAAACAGATTAATTTGTCGAGAAATGCAAAATGGTATGGAGATGATCCTCATTATTTATTTTGACCCATTGTATTATTTCCTTGTGTATTCCTGTAGGAGGTTTTTGTACATGTGTCTTTAGTTTCCCTTTTATCATCTCGTCCAAGAGAGAAAGTTCTTCTAATTCTATGAATCTTTCTAGAATCCTTTTCTCTTGAATATCAGTTAAGAGAGTTTCGGATTGCCTGGTATTCCACCAATTCTTAATCCAAAGTTCCAGACATTTGTTAAATGAGGAAGAGACCCCCCAAGGCAAAAGTACGATAAATACAAGATATAGTAAAGAAGGCAATGCTTTCTTTTTTTTCATTTTTGATCTGTAAATGGAGTTGTTAATGAATATGCTTCATTCGCTGACTCTATTCCATTCCCTGACTCTATATGATGATATTTCTATTTCATGATATTTCTATTTCTTTGAAGCAAAAACTCTATAGGTTTGATACCCTGTATCTATTCTTCTTTTTTGTATATTAGTTATTAGTGGAATTTCAGTGCATTGGGTTCTTTCTTAGATCTAGATGGAATGAAATAGTGAAATAGAATAAAAAAAAAGCCCTTTCGGATGAAAAAGGAAGAATAGTATGCGATATATCTAACTTGGATAAAAAAAAATTAAAAGCAAATTTCTCTTATCCTCGTTTGTTCCTTCCTTTAGATAAATACTTAAAAATCCCCTTACAATAACAAATCCAATTTAGAAGGGACTTCCTCCCTGTGTTGAGAAAACTTTTCTTCTTCCAATTCTTCTTTTCTTCATTCAACTCAGTTCAAAAAAGATACCTCAAAATACTTCAATTGGTACGCGCAAGAAATAGGCCAATTCGGCAGCTTTTTGTTCAATTTCTCGTGGAGTAAAAAATTTATCATCAGTACGAGTCAAGGGAATGATCCCCTGGCCCCGGATTTCCATATAAAGAATACGACGAGGATAAAGACCCTCTTTAACCTGAATTCTAATTGATTGGATATCCCGCATAAGGAATCGAAGGAAGACGCGACGTTTTATTCCAGGGAATCCCCAACGAAAAATGCACACTATTCCCTCTTTTCTATCGAATCGGTCATAACCACTACCTACATTCCACAAAATAGTACACCACAAGTAGGAGCTAATGAATAGGCCTGCGATTCCGTAGAAAGACATCACGACCCCCTGCGGAAAAAAAAGAATTTCTTGAGATGGAAGTATAGATATAATATTCTTACCAAGATAACTGGAAATCCCAACCGATAAGAATCCTAGTGAACCTAGAAAAAGAATACAGGCCCAGAAAAAATTACCCCTTTTTCGAGAACCTTTTAGAAGTTCTACCCATATGTGTTCTGATCGCCAATTCATATTAGATATACTAAATCCAGCAGCGGTCGATTGAAATTGAGAGAATAAGCTAAATAATTTTGACTTTACTTTTTTTGATTCTGAAATCGCCTTCAGCAACTAGTACTCCTGTGAAATAATAGGTTAGATACATTGACTTTCTATTCAAAAAATATTCGTTGATTCAATTAAAATAAATAAAATAAAACTCGCTATACCTGGCTCTGCATATTCATGCATTTATGCTCGTAGCCTATATCCGCATCCATAACCGTTTTTCATTTGTGTGTAGAAAGTGTGTGTAGAAAAAGCCACATACCCTACCATATTATATTACTTACACTAAAAAATACTAGACAATCTTATTTTTTTGCACATAAAGAAATAAAGAAGTCATTGCAATTGCCGGAAATACTAAGCCTACTAAAGGCACGAAAATAGAAGGTAAGTTTAAATCCGTCATGGAATAGGTGTCTCAATTCAAATTTACTATTTCTATCTAGTCGAAAAATATCTTAAGATTCTTATGATATAATTAAGTATATCTATTATAAGGAATATTGACTATTGTATTGTATTTTTTATTTTTAGTTTGAAAAATATTCTGTAAAAAAAATGAAAGGATAATAAGAAAATTCCAAAAAAGGAGAACTAATTAAAAAGATTTTATTTTGATTTTCCCATCCTCATGGCCTTTCTATCTTTCTAATCTAATTTGAAATTGGATTCAAAAGAAAGCGGTTAGAATTTACTTCCTGCATACATACTTCTCTAGAAGCGCATACAATAATGCGTGGTAAAGGCGGAAAAATAGTATATTCAATCAAAATCAAAGGGCAAATTATCTTACCTACTATAGATCCCCTACTACCCTCTTAGACTTTAAAAGGCGATATACCACCCAAAGAAAGGGTATGAAAATGCCGGGTGGAGTTAGCTTTTCGACGAAGACCTGTCCCGTGCAGCGAAGCCCTGTTAGTAAGACCCCCCGCAATAATGGATTATAGAAGAATATTATTCCAAATACTCCTCTGGACGCATATAGTAGCATTGCGATTCCGAATCTTTTTTATTTATGAATATGAACAGAAAAAATTCATTGTATCGTTGGGTCGGAGCGGAGGTTTGGTCCAGAAAAATTAGAAACAAAACGTCTACTCTACCGCATTGAAGTCTATAGCGCTGTATTTCCACGAAAGTATAATTCTTACCATCAGGATACGATCCTTTCTTTTGAACTAAACGTCTCTACGATGGGTCCAGGTTCTATGTCCAATCCCAAATCAAGGATTTCTCGCTCTTGATCGGAGTCATAAACTAAAAAAAAACTACCTTTTTATCCTTTTTCTCAAGGTTATAGAAAACTTCCTTATCTAGTTCTAGCATTTTGAAAAAAAAAAAATGCTTCTTTTTTTACACACAGTTCGAGTCACTTGTTGACTCACGATTACGCCTGTTAAAAGTTTCAAACGTCCTCTTTTTTGAAATTGAAAGAGAGTCCTATAAAAAGGTCTAACTTCCAAACTATGTCTTTTTTCATTCATTCTCCTTTAGTTTTTTTCTCTATCTAGAAGTGGAATAGAATAACCCGGTTGAAGGGTAATGATCATACGTCTGTAATGCATTGTATGGCCCAGAATAGGTCCTATTCTTCTACCTTTTCCAGGTAGTCGATGGCTATTCACAGCTACCACCTTAACACCAAAGAAGAGTTCGACCCAATGCTTTATTTCTGTCTTAGTGAATCCCGATTCGACATTAAAAGTATATTGATTCTTTCCCAATAAACGAAGACTTTTTTCTGTAAATACTGCGTATTTGATTCCATTATCATTATCATATGATAATACTATATTTTATTATTTTATTATTTTATTTGTATTTCTTTATTGTATTATACCTTAATATATATATTCTAGATATATAGAATAGACGAATCTCAATTTGTCAAGTCTCATGATCATATCATGATCTATTTTTATTCGGCTCAATCTTTTTTTTCTAAAAAAGATTGAGCCGAGTTTAATTGCAATCAATTAGAAGAATAAAGAAGAATTACTGCATTTCATAACTGATTTTTTTCTCTTTTTATTTCGTTTCTTTTTTATTTATACCTTCTTTATCTTTAGTTTTATCTAGTTAATCAATAGTATCTACCGGCTCGAACTCGAATTTGATCGCCTTCCATACTTCACAAGCTGCGGCTAGTTCAGGACTCCATTTGCAAGCTGCTCGGATAATTTCATTACCTTCGCGAGCAAGATCGCGCCCTTCGTTACGAGCTTGTACACAGGCTTCTAAAGCCACTCGATTAGCTGCTGCACCAGGTGCATTTCCCCAAGGATGTCCTAAAGTTCCTCCACCAAATTGTAATACAGAATCGTCCCCAAAGATTTCGGTCAGAGCTGGCATATGCCAAACATGAATACCACCTGAAGCTACCGGTATAACACCTGGCATGGATACCCAGTCCTGAGTGAAAAAGATACCGCGAGCACGATCTTTTTCAATAAAATCATCGCGCAATAAATCAACAAAACCTAAAGTCATTTCGCGTTCCCCTTCTAACTTACCTACTACTGTACCGGAGTGGATATGATCTCCCCCAGACATACGCAATGCTTTAGCTAATACACGGAAATGCATACCATGATTTTTCTGTCTATCAATAACTGCATGCATTGCACGGTGAATGTGAAGAAGTAGGCCATTGTCGCGGCAATAATGAGCCAAAGTAGTATTTGCGGTGAATCCCCCAGTTAAGTAGTCATGCATTACAATAGGAACCCCTAATTCTCTTGCAAATACAGCTCTCTTAATCATTTCTTCACATGTACCCGCAGTCGCATTCAAGTAATGCCCCTTGATTTCACCGGTTTCGGCCTGTGATTTATAAATAGCTTCGGCACAAAAGACAAAACGGTCTCTCCAGCGCATAAATGGTTGTGAGTTTACGTTTTCATCATCTTTGGTAAAATCAAGTCCACCACGTAGACACTCATAACACGCTCTACCATAATTTTTTGCGGATAATCCCAATTTTGGTTTAATAGTACATCCCAATAAAGGACGACCGTACTTGTTCAACTTATCTCTTTCAACTTGGATACCATGAGGCGGGCCTTGGAAAGTTTTTGAATAAGTAGGGGGAATTCGTAGATCCTCCAAACGTAGAGCACGTAGGGCTTTGAAACCAAATACGTTACCTACAATGGAAGTAAACATGTTAGTAACGGAACCCTCTTCAAATAGGTCTAATGGATAAGCTACATAACAGATCCATTGGTTGTCTTCCCCAGCAACAGGCTCGATGTGATAGCATCGTCCTTTGTAACGATCAAGACTGGTAAGTCCATCAGTCCAAACAGTTGTCCATGTACCAGTAGAAGATTCGGCAGCTACTGCAGCCCCTGCTTCTTCGGGCGGAACCCCAGGCTGAGGACTTACTCGGAATGCTGCCAAGATATCAGTATCCTTAGTTTCATACTCTGGGGTGTAGTAAGTCAATTTATAATCTTTAACACCAGCTTGAAATCCAACACCTGCTTTAGTTTCTGTTTGTGGTGACATAAGTCCCTCCCTATAACTCTTGAATTAAGAATTCTCACAATAACAGGGTCTACTCGATGTTAATTAGGCGTAAATGAAACTTTAGCAAAAATCTCGTAAAACAAAAAGGATATTCAATTAATATAATATCAACTCATTAAAGAAAATTGAGGGCATGCTTAGGTTAATGAATATGTTTCATTCATATATAATGCGTACACCCTGTGTATGTTCTATCCTATAGGAATTCCAATATAGGAATTCGATAGGAATTGAGTTGTTGTTATGGTAAGTTAACACGGTTCGTTATTAAACCATGGATTTGATTTACCAAATCCATAATTATTGTATACTCTTTGATAGATATAGCGCAACCCAAATTAATTCCTAATCCTTATTTTACAAGTTCTTAATAGTTCTCTTTTCTTATTTTGAATGCAAATACCTAACTAAATACTAATAAAATTCTTTGTTGACAGCAATCTATGCTTCACAGTAGTATATATTTTGTATATCGAAGTCCTAGATAGGAAAGTAGAGTAGGCACAGATCCTCCACAAAAGGCAAAATGTATATGAAAAAAAAGATTGATTGAACTTTCCAATGGACTCATTCCATGAGTAAACGATTGAATGGGATTCGCTTGGGCAACGAAATCAAGTCCTGGTCCCCTTTTCTCTCTTATTGAATTAACTAATTCATTTCCTTTTTACTTTTGGATTTTTTTTGATTTGATTTGGCATTATTCAACAATAAAAAAAGAAAAATTTCGACAAATTCCTTTTTTTTAATTATGTGATAATTATGAGAACCAATCCTACTACTTCTCCTCCCGGGGTTTCCACAATTGAAGAAAAAAGTACAGGTCGTATCGATCAAATTATTGGACCCGTGCTGGATGTCACTTTTCCCCCAGGCAAGTTACCTTATATTTATAACGCTTTGGTAGTCCAGAGTAGAGACACTGCCGATAAGCAAATTAATGTGACTTGTGAGGTACAACAATTATTAGGAAATAATCGAGTTAGAGCTGTAGCTATGAGTGCTACGGACGGGTTGATGAGAGGAATGGAAGTGATTGACACGGGAGCTCCTCTCAGTGTTCCGGTCGGTGGAGCTACTCTCGGACGAATTTTCAACGTTCTTGGGGAGCCTGTTGACAATTTGGGTCCTGTAGATAGTAGTGCAACGTTCCCTATTCATAGATCTGCGCCTGCCTTTATCGAGTTAGATACGAAATTATCCATCTTTGAAACAGGTATTAAGGTCGTCGATCTTTTAGCTCCTTATCGACGTGGAGGAAAAATAGGACTATTTGGGGGGGCTGGAGTAGGTAAAACAGTACTGATCATGGAATTAATCAATAACATTGCTAAAGCTCATGGGGGCGTATCCGTATTCGGTGGAGTAGGGGAACGGACTCGTGAAGGAAATGATCTTTATATGGAAATGAAGGAATCCGGAGTAATTAATGAAAAAAATATTGAGGAATCAAAGGTAGCTCTAGTCTATGGCCAAATGAATGAACCACCGGGAGCTCGTATGAGAGTTGGTTTAACTGCCCTAACTATGGCGGAATATTTCCGAGATGTTAATAAGCAAGACGTGCTTTTATTTATCGATAATATCTTTCGTTTTGTTCAAGCAGGATCAGAGGTATCCGCTTTATTAGGGAGAATGCCCTCCGCAGTGGGTTATCAACCTACTCTTAGTACAGAAATGGGTTCTTTGCAAGAAAGAATTGCTTCTACTAAAAAGGGATCTATAACTTCGATTCAAGCAGTTTATGTACCTGCAGACGATTTGACCGACCCTGCCCCTGCCACAACATTTGCACATTTGGATGCTACTACCGTACTTTCCAGAGGATTAGCTTCCAAGGGTATTTATCCAGCAGTAGATCCTTTAGATTCAACCTCGACTATGTTACAGCCTCGGATCGTTGGCAACGAACATTATGAAACTGCGCAAAGAGTTAAGGAAACTTTACAACGTTACAAAGAACTTCAGGACATTATCGCAATTCTTGGCTTGGATGAATTATCGGAAGAGGATCGTTTAACTGTAGCAAGAGCAAGAAAAATTGAGCGTTTCTTATCACAACCGTTCTTTGTGGCAGAAGTTTTTACTGGTTCTCCAGGAAAGTATGTTGCTCTTGCGGAAACTATTAGGGGATTTCAACTAATCCTTTCCGGAGAATTAGACGGCCTACCTGAACAGGCTTTTTATTTGGTGGGTAACATCGATGAAGCTAGCACGAAAGCTATAACCTTAGAAGAGGAGAACAAATCGAAGAAATGAAATTAAATCTTTATGTACTGACTCCTAAGCGAATTATTTGGGATTGTGAAGTGAAAGAAATCATTTTATCCACTAATAGTGGCCAAATTGGCGTATTACCAAACCACGCCCCCATTAACACAGCAGTAGATATGGGTCCTTTGAGAATACGCCTCCTCAACGACCAATGGTTAACAGCGATTCTGTGGAGCGGTTTTGCGAGAATAGTTAATAATGAGATCATCATTTTAGGAAATGATGCGGAACTGGGTAGTGATATTGATCCGGAAGAAGCTCAAAAGGCACTTGAAATAGCCGAAGCTAACTTGAGTAAAGCTGAGGGTACGAAAGATTTGGTTGAAGCGAAGCTCGCTCTCAGACGAGCTAGGATACGAATCGAGGCTGTCAATTGGATTCCCCCATCCAATTGAAGACAATCCAGTGGTTTATAGTTGATACAAAGAAAAAGGGAAGAGGGGTAGAAAAAGTTATTAGATAGCGAAGCGAAGTAAGTCCAATGCTATCTAGTAATTTTTCTACCTACTTACCTACTATTGGATTTGAACCAATGACTCCCGCCGTATGAAAGCAATACTCTAACCACTGAGTTAAGTAGGCAATTTATCACCACAAAGGAAGACCCATTACTTCGATCGATTATATATTGAATCCCTTTTCTAAGCAATACCGCTCTGTTATTGGTCTGTTATATACTAAATACTAAACTAAATACTAAACAGATACAGATCAAAGGGGTATCCTCTGGCATTAGAAAATATTCATCTTGACAAGAAATTATCTATATGTTAAGATATCTCTGATAAGGGCTATAGCTCAGTTCGGTAGAGCAACTCGTTTACACGTGCGCCAATGCTTTTCAAAGGAGCTTATTATGCAATGAACATAATCGATCTTATTGCAAAATCAATGTCTTACTTCATAGATTCGAGAGAATAGGAGAACAGTAGCCTGACAAACAGTCGGTTCAGTCCGATTCAGGTGCCAATTCAGGTGCCTAATCAAATAGAACCCTTATGGATTTGCTAGTTGATAAGGTAAATATCCAGCCCACTAAATGCTAGGCGTAATGAGGATAAGGGCCTCCAAAAAACTTCTTTTCGTTCTATGAACTTTAAGGTGTATGAAGTCTCATAGTTAACTCTTGCAGTGGAACGATAGAGACTCCATTTCACTTAGGTTGATTTAATTTAGACCGGAGGCAGACCTAAGTCAAGGTAATCCTCCTTTGAAACACTTTGGTATTGCTCCTAGATAGATCATAATACAAAAAATCAATCAGAGCACAGGGAGCCATCTCATTATCTTTCCGTAAAGAAAAACTATGGTGGACTAACTGATCTTTAAATCAGTTTATGAAAGAGCCCAATGCAAAAAAATGCATGTTGGGTCTTTGAAACAGTTCAAATCATTTCGATAATAATCCGTTTGATCTGTTTTACCGAGAAGGTCTACGGTTCGAATCCGTATAGCCCTAATATGCCCTTTTTTAGATTTTAGGATCTCTATCCTATGTTTTCTTTAGTTTAGTATAGTTTTCATTTTCTCATTAGTATTTGTTTATAGACTGGATAGGCGCCTGCGACATAGAATAGAGATAAAAGCATTACCAAAGGCTCATTCATCGAAAATCAAAATCATACAGACAGGAAAAGAAAAACGAATTTCTATCAAATCAATAGAAGAAAGGATCCTTTCCCTGATTTGAATCCCGTCCTCCTTCAAATAGGATATCTCTAGACTTCCCTATAATAACTGCAATGATTTTATCCATTTTGCGAATTCCTACTTTGTTTTAAGTATATTTATTACTTTGTTTATAGATACATTATGTAAATTGATCAACTTTAAATAGAAAAAATAAAGTAAAGAGTAAATAAGAAAACAGAATATTCTGTCTCATAGTTCTGAAATAGAGTTCTTTATTTTTATTTTATAGTATTACTTCTCATTAATTATACTGCATAGATTAGTCCTACTATCTTAATTAGGTTCTAATTTAGTAGTATTCTCATTTTTATTTAATAGTCTCTTATTATTTTATTATTAAATATTAAATAAAGGATAGAGCTATTCTTTTTTCTAGAGATTCTAGAGAAAGCGAGACAAAGTGAAACGAGAAAGTTTTCTTTATATAAGAATTAGATCTACATACACCATATCTAAATAGAATGGAAATCCAAAAGAAAGGGAGTTGGGATTCCATTGGATGAATCTTTAAAGAAGATGCAGCACAGAGGAAACAAAGGCTAAACTTAAACTAAGCGCTTTTGTTTGAACAAAAAAGATTCTTGTTTCACCGAGGAAAAGAGAGAAGTTCTGGATAAATTGACAATGCTGAATTGAATTGACTAATTTAAGTTCCGCCTATTCCACATTAATGGGAGTACATTATGTTTCTGCTTCACGAATATGATATTTTTTGGACATTTCTAATAATAGCAAGCCTTATTCCTATTTTGGCATTTTCGATTTCAGGACTTTTAGCCCCGGTTAGTGAAGGACCAGAGAAGCTTTCTAGTTATGAATCGGGTATAGAACCCATGGGAGGGGCTTGGGTACAATTCCGAATACGCTATTATATGTTTGCGCTCGTTTTTGTTGTTTTTGATGTGGAAACCGTCTTTCTATACCCTTGGGCAATGAGTTTCGACGTATTGGGTGTATCCGTTTTTATCGAAGCTTTGATTTTCGTGCTTATCTTAGTTGTTGGTTTAGTTTATGCATGGCGAAAAGGAGCCTTGGAATGGTCTTAACTGAATATTTAGACAAAAAAAAAGAAGGAAAAGATTCTATTGAGACAGTTATGAATTTGATTGAGTTTCCCTTACTTGACCAAACAAGTTCCAATTCTGTTATTTCAACTACACCAAATGATCTTTCGAATTGGTCAAGACTCTCCAGTTTATGGCCCCTTCTATACGGTACCAGTTGTTGTTTCATTGAATTTGCTTCATTAATAGGCTCACGATTCGACTTTGATCGTTATGGATTGGTACCAAGATCAAGTCCTAGGCAAGCAGACCTAATTTTAACAGCCGGTACGGTAACAATGAAAATGGCTCCCTCTTTAGTGAGATTATACGAGCAAATGCCTGAACCAAAATACGTCATTGCTATGGGAGCCTGTACTATTACAGGGGGAATGTTCAGTACGGATTCCTATAGTACTGTTCGGGGAGTTGATAAGTTAATTCCTGTGGATGTCTACTTGCCGGGCTGCCCACCTAAACCGGAGGCAGTTATAGATGCCCTAACAAAACTTCGTAAGAAGATATCGCGAGAAATAGTTGAGGATCAAACTCTATCTCAAAATAAAAATAGATGTTTTACTACCAGTCACAAGCTTTATGTTAGGCGCAGTACTCATACAGGAACTTATGAGCAAGAATTGCTCTATCAATCACCATCTACATTAGATATATCTTCTGAAACTTTTTTCAAATCCAAAAGTTCAGTACCTTCCTACAAATTAGTGAATTAGGAGAGGGGCTCTTTTGTGTAGAAAAATAAAAAGCAGGGCAATCTTTCAAACTTGCATCCGAAATGTGAAATATTTATACAAAGAGGGAGAGATGAAGACAATGCAGCAGGGTTGGTTATCTAATTGGCTAGTCAAACATGAGGTGGTTCATAGATCTTTGGGCTTTGATCACCGAGGAATAGAGACTTTACAAATAAAAGCAGGGGATTGGGATTCCATTGCTGTCATTTTATATGTATATGGTTACAATTATTTACGCTCCCAATGTGCTTATGATGTAGCACCCGGTGGATCTTTAGCTAGCGTGTATCATCTTACGAGAATACAATATGGTATAGATAATCCAGAAGAAGTCTGCATAAAAGTCTTTGCCCAAAAGGATAATCCTAGAATTCCGTCTGTCTTCTGGATTTGGAGAAGTGCCGATTTTCAAGAACGCGAATCTTATGATATGGTGGGAATCTCTTATGATAATCATCCGCGCCTTAAACGTATCCTAATGCCTGAAAGTTGGATAGGCTGGCCCTTACGTAAGGATTATATAACCCCCAATTTTTATGAAATACAAGATGCTCATTGAATGATAAGAAATTCATGCTCACTTATACAACACAACTCCAGATTTTATTCAAGTCAAGGAATATTTTTAGGTTCTTTTCCTAGATGAAACGGAATACCTATTTATAATTAATTCCTAATTATACAAAAGCATTCCAGATAGACTGAGCAAAAAAAGGGTTTCATTTGGATTCCCCTATTTTGAAAATCGCATATTAATTTCCTTCATATGAACAGAAAAATAGGATGACTCAAAGAAGTTCTCTACCAGGAACTTTGTACCGCGCACATTACTTAGCACAACTAGGAAAATAAGATAAGATAAAGATAAGCAAGACTAAAAAAATATTCGTCGGAATAGCGGAATACAAAATTAAGAAACGCAAAAAAATAAAGGGGAATCTCACCCCCTTCTTTATCATAAAGAAAAGATATATTTTAAAACTTCTTTAAAAAGAAAAAGAAGTGCCTCTATATTTATATTATAGATTTATCCACTTAGATGAATAAATATTATTAATGAATATGTATCACAATCCATCTCGAGGTATTTGGATCAATACCTATTCGGTGGATCTTTTTTTTTTTTTTCTCTGCCAGGAACCAGATTTGAACTGGTGACACGAGGATTTTCAGTCCTCTGCTCTACCAACTGAGCTATCCTGACCTTTTCTTGTGCATCATCCTAGTAGAGTATTTGTATCTATGTCAATTAAAAGGACTAAAAATTAATTAAAGTATTTCAAATTTTAAATTTGAAAATGGGGGGGGTAGTCCTATGCATTGTGCATGGTTTACTTAAATAAAACTTAAAAATAGAGTGAATAACCAAGATTTCTTGCCGATACTCTAATAAAAAAGAAATCTATTCAATGAATAGGATAAGATCCATTGAGTTCTCTTCGCATTCCTTTGTGAAAGAGTAGAATGAGAAAGCTAATGAATCTTAAACCCATTGCATTGATAAAAAGAAAAAAAAGTGCATTGATAAAAAGAAAAAAAAAAAGAGGATAAATAATAATAATATAGTATAGTTAGGGAATAAAAGAGGATTTGGGGATAGAGGGACTTGAACCCTCACAACTTATAAAGTCGACGGATTTTCCTTTTACTAGAAATTTCATTGTTGTCAGTATTGACATGTAGAATGGGACTCTCTCTTTGTCCTCGTCCGATTAATCCACTTTTTTAAAGATCTCGAAAACTTTGAATTTTAATTGAAGAATTTGATTATTCAATATTCGATTGGAGTGGATTCACAATAATGAAAAAAAAAAATTATGATATGAGTTTTTTATTTCATAATCATTATCATTTCTAATTTCATTTTTAAAAAAGATAAAGAACCTATATTATAATTAGAATATAATATGAGTTCTGTGATTAATCGTTTGCTATGTCAGTATCTATACGTGTTTATTAAATGTATAAGGTATAAAACCCCTCTTTCTCTAATTTAGAACTAGAAGGAATTCCACTAACAACACAACGTAATTAACTCGATTCGTTAGAACAGCTTCCATTGAGTCTCTGCACCTATCCTTTTCCTTTGTATTCTAGTTCGAGAACCCCTTGTTTTCTCAAAACACGGATTTGGCTCAGGATTGCCCTTTTTTAATTCCAGGGTTTCTCTGAATTTGGAAGTTACCACTTAGCAGGTTTCCATACCAAGGCTCAATACAATCAAGTCCGTAGCGTCTACCGATTTCGCCATATCCCCATTTCCCT
>NW_028259461.1:16772468-16797468 GCF_056163025.1 Triticum urartu | reverse complement strand
TATCAATGCCAACTAGGTATCATAAGTAAATGGATCCCGGTTGTTCAATCCTTTGATAACCAAGGTCATTCTTTGCTAAAGAGAAATGATCACTATGAGTCAGACTCAATAGAATTGGATCCATTCCAAATAGCGAGAATTAGGATTCTTGATCCCTCTCAATCTCTCTTTCAATTCGAGGATCCAGAGAGGTGTTTTCATAGTCATCTCCGAATATTTGCCATCTCGGAATATTTTCGATTTCATTTTTCTATGATATGTCTTTCTATATGAAAATTGGTTATTTACGATGTACGATGATCCCTGTTAAGCATCCATGGCTGAATGGTTAAAGCGCCCAACTCATAATTGGTAAATTTGCGGGTTCAATTCCTGCTGGATGCACACGAACGGGAACATTCCATAAGTCTATTGGAACTGGCTCTCTATCCATGGAATCTCATCCATCATCCATACATAACGAATTGGTATGGTATATTCATACCATAACATAAGAACAATAAGAACTCGAATTCTTATCGATACTGGAACTCAGAGCATAGGAGGGAAAGTCGATTTATGGATGGAATCAAATACGCAGTATTTACAGAAAAAAGTCTTCGTTTATTGGGAAAGAATCAATATACTTTTAATGTCGAATCGGGATTCACTAAGACAGAAATAAAGCATTGGGTCGAACTCTTCTTTGGTGTTAAGGTGGTAGCTGTGAATAGCCATCGACTACCTGGAAAAGGTAGAAGAATAGGACCTATTCTGGGCCATACAATGCATTACAGACGTATGATCATTACCCTTCAACCGGGTTATTCTATTCCACTTCTAGATAGAGAAAAAAACTAAAGGAGAATACTTAATAATACGGCGAAACATTTATACAAAACACCTATCCCGAGCACACGCAAGGGAACCGTAGACAGGCAAGTGAAATCCAATCCACGAAATAATTTGATCCATGGACGGCACCGTTGTGGTAAAGGTCGTAATTCCAGAGGAATCATTACCGCAAGGCATAGAGGGGGAGGTCATAAGCGCCTATACCGTAAAATAGATTTTCGACGGAATCAAAAAGACATATCTGGTAGAATCGTAACCATAGAATACGACCCTAATCGAAATGCATACATTTGTCTCATACACTATGGGGATGGTGAGAAGAGATATATTTTACATCCCAGAGGGGCTATAATTGGAGATACTATTGTTTCTGGTACAAAAGTTCCTATATCAATGGGAAATGCCCTACCTTTGAGTGCGGTTTGAACTATTGATTTACGTAATTGGAAGTAACCAATTAGGTTTACGACGAAACCTAGAAATCGATCACTGATCCAATTTGACTACCTCTACGGGATAGACCTCAACAGAAAACTGTTGAGTAACGGCAGCAAGTGATTGAGTTCAGTAGTTCCTCATAGAAAATTATTGGCTCTAGAGATATGGTAATATGGAGAAGACAAAATTGTTTGAAGCACGCACAGAACCGGAAGCGCCCCTTGTTTCAAAGAGAGGAGGACGGGTTATTCACATTTAATTTGATGGTCAGAGGCAAATTGAAAGCTAAGCAGTGGTAATTAAGACCCCCGGGGGAAAATAGGGATGTCTCCTACGTTACCCATAATATGTGGAAGTATCGACGTAATTTCATAGAGTCATTCGATCTGAATGCTACATGAAGAACATAAGCCAGATGACGGAACGCAGAGACCTAGGATGTAGAAGATCATAACATGAGCGATTCGGCAGATTTGGATTCCTTTCCTATATATCCACTCATGTGGTACTTCATCATATGATTCATATAAGATCCATCTGTCTAGAGATCGTCATATACATCTAGAAAGCCGTATGCTTTGGAAGAAGCTTGTACAGTTTGGGAAGGGGTTTTTTGAGAGAAAAGAAGAATCTACTTCAACCGATATGCCCTTAGGCACGGCCATGCATAACATAGAAATCACACGTGGAAGGGGTGGGCAATTAGCTAGAGCAGCAGGTGCTGTAGCGAAACTCATTGCAAAAGAGGGTAAATCGGCCACTTTAAGATTACCATCTGGGGAGGTCCGTTTAGTATCCCAAAACTGCTTAGCAACAGTCGGACAAGTGGGTAATGTTGGGGTGAACCAAAAAAGTTTGGGTAGAGCCGGATCTAAGTGTTGGCTAGGTAAACGCCCCGTAGTAAGAGGGGTAGTTATGAACCCTGTGGACCACCCCCATGGGGGCGGTGAAGGGAAAGCTCCCATTGGTAGAAAAAAACCCACAACCCCTTGGGGTTATCCTGCGCTTGGAAGAAGAACTAGGAAAAGGAAAAAATATAGCGATAGTTTTATTCTTCGTCGCCGTAAGTAAATACGTAACTAGGAATATGGAAAATTGCATTTTTGGAATTTGCAATAATGCGATGGGCGAACGACGGGAATTGAACCCGCGCATGGTGGATTCACAATCCACTGCCTTGATCCACTTGGCTACATCCGCCCCTTATCCAGCTAAAGGATTTTTTTCTTTTTTCCATTGATCATTATTCTATTTATTCTGACCTCCGTACTTCGATCGAGATATTGGACATAGAATGCCACTCTTTAAAAAGGAAAAAAGGAGTAATCAGCTGTGACACGAAAAAAAACGAATCCTTTTGTAGCTCATCATTTATTGGCAAAGATAGAAAAGGTCAATATGAAGGAGGAGAAAGAAACAATAGTAACGTGGTCCCGGGCATCTAGCATTCTACCCACAATGGTTGGCCATACAATCGCGATTCATAATGGAAAGGAACATATACCTATTTACATAACAAATCCTATGGTAGGTCGCAAATTGGGGGAATTCGTGCCTACTCGGCATTTCACGAGTTATGAAAATGCAAGAAAGGATACTAAATCTCGTCGTTAACTGAATTCTGAATAGAAAGATTAAGAAGAAAAAAAGATTCAAAATAAAGTAAAGGTAGGCGGGGAATAACCTTATTTATGACAAGTTTCAAACTAGTAAAGTATATCCCTAGGATAAAGAAGAAGAAAAGTGGGCTAAGGAAACTCGCAAGGAAAGTTCCAACCGATCGTCTACTTAAGTTCGAGAGAGTTTTCAAAGCACAAAAACGTATCCCTATGTCTGTTTTCAAAGCACAAAGAGTTCTTGACGAGATTCGCTGGCGTTACTACGAGGAAACTGTTATGATACTGAACCTCATGCCCTATCGAGCATCTTATCCCATCTTAAAGTTGGTTTATTCGGCAGCCGCAAATGCTACTCATTATAGGGATTTCGACAAAGCGAATTTATTTATTACTAAAGCCGAAGTCAGTAGGAGTACTATTATGAAGAAATTCAGACCTCGAGCTCGAGGACGTAGTTTCCCCATAAAAAAAAGCATGTGTCATATAACAATTGTACTAAATATAGTAAAGAAATCTAAATAACCTTTAGATCCATCTAAGATTTCGATTCCCAGTAAAAAAAATATAGAATAGAAAAATATGGGACAAAAAATAAATCCACTCGGTTTCAGACTTGGTACAACCCAAAAACACCATTCCTTTTGGTTCGCACAACCAAAAAATTATTCTGAAGGTCTACAGGAAGATAAAAAAATAAGGGATTGTATCAAGAACTATATACAAAAGAATAGGAAAAAGGGCTCGAATAGAAAAATAGAATCAGACTCAAGTTCCGAAGTAATTACACATAATAGAAAAATGGACTCAGGTTCAAGTTCCGAAGTAATTACACATATAGAAATCCAAAAAGAAATCGATACGATCCACGTCATAATCCATATTGGATTCCCAAATTTATTAAAGAAAAAAAGGAGCAATCGAAGAATTAGAGAAAGATCTACAAAAGGAAATTAACTCTGTAAACCAGAGATTTAATATTTCTATCGAAAAAGTTAAAGAACCTTATAGACAGCCTAACATTCTTGCAGAATATATAGCTTTCCAATTAAAAAATAGAGTTTCATTCCGAAAGGCAATGAAAAAAGCCATTGAATTAACTAAAAAAGCAGATATAAGGGGAGTAAAAGTAAAAATTGCGGGTCGTCTCGGAGGAAAAGAAATTGCACGCGCCGAATCTATTAAAAAGGGTAGACTTCCCCTCCAAACAATTCGCGCTAAAATTGATTATTGCTGCTATCCAATTCGGACTATCTATGGAGTATTAGGTGTAAAAATTTGGATATTCGTAGACGAAGAATAAGTAATCTTGTCTTCGGATTCTGTCCATTGATAGAATAAAAAATGACAAGAGACTTTTTTCCTGAAATCCCTGCAAAAGAAGAAATTATACCTCTTTCTATAAGATTTAATGAAAATTGATAAATCATTTAATATAATTGCTATGCTTAGTGTGTGACTCGTTATTTTTTTCTTTTTTTTAAGAAAAAAACTTAGTAATTATAGAAAATTAACTAATAACCAACCTATTGCTTCGTATTGTCGAGATCCTAACTAAGAAACAGTCACTATATGAATAAATACCTCTATCATAACATAAATGAGTAGATGTGTCATATAGTTGTAGCAACTGCAATTTTTTCTCTAAAAAAGAAAAGGGATTCTAGGTTGTGAAGCAAAACTAAAGGGATGTGGATAAAGGGAGGGATGATAGAAAGAAGGAAGAGGAAATAAATAAGATATAGGATTCCACTATGTATGGTCTATGAATTACATCATAAAAGGCAATGTGATAAAGCATCAATATAATAAAAATAATAGAGAATTAAAAATTGTAACTTGAAACAAGAACTACAAATTTAAAGCAATAATAAAGAGCCGCCCGGGTTAATAAAACTGAGAAAATTAACTCGGAAAGAAATTTTTTGGAAGCTCCGTTGCGGGATTCAGACCTAACCATTCAAGGAGAAGCAGTGGGAACGACAGAACCTATGATTCCATAGGATTTTATTGAAAAGAATCCTAACACTTCATTGGGTGGGATGGCGGAACAAACCAAAAAAATTGTCTTATTTGGTAAGTTTATAAATTAACAAATAAGACAGGAAAGAGTAAATATTCGCCCGCGAAATTCTTATTGAATTAGAATACTTTACCGCGATTCAATAAGAGTAAAAATAAGGATTTTTTTAAGAAGGATTACATTATCTATAAATATAGAATTTAGATAAATATACACACACATCTGGATATATTCTAGATCTTCTTTTTTGACTATATATTATATTTTTCTGTTTTAACAAATTCAATATAAAAAAAACCGAACTTTTTCTATTATCTATTAATGTGTATCTATCCGTACCGTAATATTTTGGAATATTATGAATTAGAGAAATTTACATGCTTTCTGATTCCATTCGCGAGGAGCTGGATGAGAAGAAACTCTCATGTCCAGTTTTGCAGTAGAGATGGAACTAAGAAAGAGAACCATCGACTATAACCCCAAAAGAACCAGATTTCGCAAACAACATAGAGGAAGAATGAAAGGAAAATCCTGCCGAGGCAATCGTATTTGTTTTGGTAGATATGCTCTTCAAGCACTTGAACCCGCTTGGATCACGGCGAGACAGATAGAAGCAGGACGAAGAGCAATAACACGATATGCACGTCGTGGTGGAAAAATATGGGTACGTATATTTCCCGACAAACCGGTTACACTAAGACCCACGGAAACACGTATGGGCTCGGGAAAGGGGTCCCCCGAATATTGGGTATCCGTTGTTAAACCTGGTCGTATACTTTATGAAATGGGGGGAGTATCTGAAACTGTAGCTAGAGCAGCTATCTCCATAGCTGCCAGTAAAATGCCCATACGAAGTCAATTTATTCGATTAGAGATATAGAACCCTAAAAGGGGTATGGAAGATAAAAAAAAATGCTCGGTTTTTCTTTCTGGAAAGACAATATTTCTTTCATCCTTTTGCATTGAAATAACAAATTGAAATCAAAATAATATGATTCAACCTCAGACCCTTTTAAATGTAGCAGATAATAGTGGAGCTCGAAAATTGATGTGTATTCGAGTCATAGGAGCTGCTGGTAATCAGCGATATGCTCGTATTGGTGATGTTATTGTTGCTGTAATCAAAGACGCATTGCCCCAAATGCCTCTAGAAAGATCCGAAGTAATTCGAGCTGTAATTGTACGTACATGTAAAGAGTTCAAATGCGAAGACGGTATAATAATCCGCTATGATGACAATGCTGCGGTTATAATTGATCAAAAAGGCAATCCAAAAGGAACTCGAGTTTTTGGCGCGATTGCCGAGGAATTGAGAGAATTGAATTTTACCAAAATAGTTTCATTAGCTCCTGAAGTATTATAAATACTAGTAGGCGAAATTGAGACCAAAGAATTAATTTAGTAGATTGTGTTTTACGTATATGTTTTAAAATCCAAAATGAAAAAAAAAAAAAGAAAACATGTTGATTATAGAAAAATTAGGAGGAACCTAGAATTAGAGTCTTATGGGCAAGGACACTATTGCTGATTTACTAACCTCTATAAGAAATGCGGACATGAATAAAAAAGGAACAGTTCGAGTAGTATCTACAAATATTACCGAAAACATTGTTAAAATACTTCTACGAGAGGGTTTTATTGAAAGTGTTCGGAAACATCAGGAACGTAACAGATATTTCTTGGTTTCAACTTTTGCGACATCAAAAGAGAAAGACTATAAAAGGAATATATAGAACAAGAACCTTTTTAAAGCGTATCAGCCGACCCGGCTTACGAATTTATACCAACTATCAAGGAATTCCTAAAGTTTTGGGTGGAATGGGAATTGCTATTCTTTCTACTTCTCGAGGAATAATGACAGATCGAGAAGCTCGACTAAACAGAATTGGGGGAGAAGTCTTATGTTATATATGGTAATCGCCCCGCCTATAGTGCTCGAATTCTATCTCGCCCTTCCTATTTTTAAAATAAAAATAGAAAAATAGGAGAAAAAAAATATGACAGAAAAAAAAAATAGGAGAGAAAAAAAAAACCCGAGAGAAGCAAAAGTAACTTTCGAAGGTTTAGTTACGGAAGCCCTACCCAATGGAATGTTCCGCGTTCGGCTAGAGAATGACACCATCATCCTAGGCTATATTTCAGGAAAGATACGGTCTAGTTCTATACGAATACTGATGGGGGATAGGGTCAAAATTGAAGTAAGTCGTTATGATTCAAGCAAGGGACGTATAATTTATAGACTTCCCCATAAGGATTCGAAGCGTATCGAAGACTCGAAGGATAGCGAAGATTTGAAGGATAGCGAAGATTTGAAGGATACCAAAGATTCAAAGGATTAGGTTTTTCTTTTTTTTTCTAGGGTAATAAATTCTAAGTTCTAAAATTCAAGCGAAGAGACTTATTTTTTCCAAAAGATTAGATTCATAGTTTAAAAAAGGATACGGAAATATGAAAATAAGAGCTTCCGTTCGTAAAATTTGTACAAAATGTCGACTGATTCGTAGGCGTGGACGAATTAGAGTCATTTGCTCTAATCCGAAGCATAAACAAAGACAGGGGTAATCTTTCGAAAAAGAACTTTACTTTCTAAAAAGTAAAAAAAAGTACCCGCGGAAATGTTCCAATTCCAAATAAAATAATTTCATTTAAAATAATTAAAGTAAAGGGTTTATTTTACCCTGAAACGGATATCTTTGTATCTTTTTTTCTTTTTTTTATTTCTAACTCATATTTATGAGATAATAAAATATGGCAAAAGCTATACCAAAAATTGGTTCACGTAAGAAAGTGCGTATTGGTTTACGTAGGAATGCACGTTTTAGTTTACGGAAGAGTGCACGTAGAATAACAAAAGGGGTTATTCATGTTCAAGCTAGTTTCAACAATACCATTATAACTGTTACAGACCCACAAGGTCGGGTGGTTTTTTGGTCCTCGGCCGGTACTTGTGGATTCAAAAGCTCAAGAAAAGCATCACCCTATGCTGGTCAAAGAACAGCAGTAGATGCTATTCGTACAGTAGGTTTGCAACGAGCAGAAGTTATGGTAAAGGGCGCTGGTAGTGGAAGAGATGCCGCATTACGAGCCATTGCTAAAAGTGGTGTGCGATTAAGTTGTATACGCGATGTAACACCTATGCCGCATAATGGATGTCGACCGCCTAAAAAAAGACGTCTGTAAAAGAATTAACCCGCTTTCAACTTTCATTTCAAGAGAAATAAACGATTCAATGATAAAATAATAATACTAGTCTATTATGGTTCGAGAGGAGGTAGCAGGATCCACTCAAACACTACAGTGGAAGTGTGTTGAATCAAGAGTAGATAGTAAGCGCCTTTATTATGGTCGTTTCATTCTGTCCCCGCTTAGAAAAGGTCAAGCGGACACCGTCGGTATTGCCTTGCGAAGAGCTTTACTTGGAGAAATAGAAGGAACATGTATCACACGTGCAAAATTTGGGAGCGTGCCGCACGAGTATTCTACAATAGCAGGTATTGAAGAATCCGTACAAGAAATTTTACTAAATTTGAAAGAAATTGTATTGAGAAGTAATCTCTATGGAGTTAGAGACGCATCCATTTGCGTCAAAGGTCCTAGATACATAACTGCTCAAGATATCATCTTACCGCCTTCCGTAGAAATCGTTGATACGGCACAACCTATAGCTAACTTGACAGAGCCCATTGATTTCTGTATTGATTTACAGATCAAGAGAGATCGTGGATATCAGACAGAACTCAGAAAGAACTATCAAGATGGAAGTTATCCTATAGATGCTGTATCCATGCCTGTTCGAAATGTGAATTATAGTATTTTTTCTTGTGGGAATGGAAATGAAAAACACGAGATACTTTTTCTAGAAATATGGACTAATGGAAGTTTAACCCCTAAGGAAGCACTTTATGAGGCTTCTCGTAATTTGATTGATTTATTTCTTCCTTTTCTACACGCGGAGGAAGAGGGCGCTAGTTTCGAAGAAAATAAAAACAGGTTTACTCCACCCCTTTTTACTTTTCAAAAAAGATTAACTAATCTAAAGAAAAACAAAAAAGGAATTCCATTGAATTGTATTTTTATTGATCAATTAGAATTGACTTCTAGAACGTATAATTGTCTAAAAAGGGCCAATATACATACACTATTGGACCTTTTGAGTAAGACTGAAGAAGATCTTCTGAGAATTGACAGTTTTCGTATGGAAGATAGAAAACATATATGGGACACTCTAGAGAAGCATCTCCCAATTGATTTACTTAAGAATAAACTCTCGTTTTAAATCCATTGCAATTTTTTTTCTTCTTCTTTTTCGAGTTAGAATAAAAAGAAAACAATTTAGCATCTTTGGTACAATCTATATTTTCGCGAAATGGATCATAATAAAATGGATTTTAGGTATCTAGGGAAGATTCACTTGGAAGTAACTATTTCCTAGATACCTATGGTACTTCACGGTTGAATGAATCAAAAAATATCTAAAAAAGACCTAAAGTTAATGATTTATCAATGGGTAATGTTGCTCCAATACCTAACCAAAGAGCTACTACAGTACCGATTAAAAAAACGGTCGTAGCTACTGGGCGGCGAAATGGATTTTGGAATTTATTGACATTCTCTAGAAAAGGTACTGTCAATAAGCCTGTTGGCACAGAAACCATTAAAAGAACGCCCAATAACTTATTGGGTACCGTACGGAGTATTTGAAACACGGGAAAGAAGTACCACTCGGGTAATATTTCCAGAGGAGTTGCAAACGGATCTGCCGGTTCACCAATCATTGATGGCTCGAGAACCGCTAAACCTACATTACATGCAATAGTACCTAGAATTACTACTGGAAAAATATATAAAAGATCGTTGGGCCATGCGGGTTCCCCGTAATAATTATGTCCCATCCCTTTAGCTAATTTAGCTCTTAATACAGGATCATTTAAGTCTGGTTTCTTTGTTATTGGGATAGGTGAACTCTTTAGGATCCATCCCCCAAAGGAACCGGACATGAGAATTTATCATCATCCGGCTCGAGCAAGAGTGAAAGAAATAAGACCGCGGAAGATCCTTAATAGAATTAAGGTTTATAATGACTCAATGACTCTAGGCAAGAAAAGCTTTATCAGATTCTCTTTTCCGAAGTTGCACCTACAACTACTCATTGAAAATAATCCTATTCTTATGGGTAAATGCTCAATATCCAAGTGGGCTTACAAATTTGATCATGATCAATTGCTTTGTGGATTGTCTCATGTCTCTTGATTAGTTGGTATTTATCCCCTCAATATCGCAAGTTTCTTACCTCCAAACAAAATATTTACTTGTTACTAATAAAAAATCAAAAAGTTTAGCCTACATTCTTCCTTAGATCCCTTCTTTTACTCCGATAGTATTGCGGATCACAATCGATGCAAAGAAAATGAATGCATTTCCATACTATAATAAAAAGGTAAGTGTAATAAATAGAGAACTGGATCATGTCACATGACTTATTCCATTTCTACTCTATGGGATCTTACGGAGCCTGTTCATGGATGACATGGTTGCGGTATGATCATAGAAGATATTCTCCTCAAGTGAACCAGCCTATCCTTCCTAGGTAGGGGACTTACATGTTGATTGGATGCGGAGACACCTTTGGTTGTGAATTCTAATGTGGCAGATCCAATTCTTTATCTGCATGGCCAAATCAATAATTCAAGTCACACACTCCCATAATCCGCCTTTTTTCTTTCGTAAAATTAACTTCAACTATTTGTATTGTATAAAAATACTTTGGAGTTGAAGAGAAGTATCCAAATGACATGTGTTATTTTACAATAACCCATGCTTGTAGCAATGAAATACCAAAACCTACCCGATATGATATATGATAATTATAATTCTCTATGATATGCCTTCCCTATAAAGGACCCGAAATACCTTGCTTACGTATCATTGGAAAGTGCATTAACATAAATACGGCAGTAAGCAGAGGCAGTACAAAGGTATGTAAACTATAAAAACGAGTCAAAGTGGATTGGCCCACACTAGCACTTCCGCGTAATAACTCCACTAAAGGCGATCCTATTACCGGAATGGCGTCAGGTACACCTGTCACAATTTTGACTGCCCAATAGCCAATTTGATCCCAAGGCAAAGAATAACCAGTTACACCAAATGATGCAGTCAAAACAGCCAAAACCACACCTGTGACCCAAGTTAATTCGCGGGGTTTTTTAAATCCCCCTGTGAGATACACACGAAATACATGCAGGATCATCATTAAAACCATCATACTTGCTGACCATCGATGAACTGATCGGATTAACCAACCAAAGTTGGCCTCGGTCATTATGTATTGAACCGAGGAAAAAGCCTCTGTAACGGTTGGTCGGTAGTAAAAAGTCATAGCAAAACCGGTAGCGACTTGTACTAGAAAACAAGTAAGTGTAATTCCCCCTAAACAATAAAATATGTTGACATGGGGAGGAACATATTTACTAGTTATATCATCTGCAATTGCCTGAATCTCAAGACGTTCCTCAAACCAATCATATACTTTATTGAGATAGGTAACTAACCCGAGTCCCCCTCTAAGAGCCGTATATGAAAATTTCATCTCGTACGGCTCAAGCAGAAACACAAAAATTTTCAACGAATATTAGAAAAAAGGTTCAAAACTTCATCAGCCACTGAATTGGGTCGATTTGCCTTGAAGATATCAAATAAGAAAAATCCGGAATATCTTCTTTGTGATGATAATGCCAAAAAATCTCAAGTTGGCGCGTCTTTCTTTCTTCCTTTCCCTTATGTTGGTCATTAGAGGCTTCTTGACTTTTCTCTTCCCTATAAAGGATTTGTTTTTTTATGCGTAATATAGAAATTATCTTGTTGAGATCCTATGAATCAGTTCAATTAAAACCTTAGATTCATACTAGAGCCACGATGATTTAGTCTCAAGCTAAACAAAAGGCAAGGGTTCTTCGAATAAGAACCGCTTGATAATCATTTATTGAATCAGTGTAATGACTCGACAAAATCGAGAGAAAAAAAGTTGTCTTTTGGGCAAACAAAATTGGAAGGAAGAAAATTTCTTTTTTATTTTTATTTAAGAACTACTTGAATTTTTCAGTCTGGTTGCGAGGTCTTAATAGTGAGTATGAATCATAGTTCCATTTTTTTTTGATCCACTCTATCTATTTCGTGTTCCAGATACTAGAATAAATAATATCTGACGAATTAGAATCATCTTGATAGAGATAACAGGCCCTTTCTATGTATTATCAATAGGATCAATTCTAACAAGTCACACACTCATATTCCAGAGATACCGAAACAAAAAAATTCCGCGGTCGAACTACCATAATATCTAGAAATGTAGATCTTAAACTAGAAAGGCTTTTTTGGATGGAAAAACTCTGACTTCCTAGTTTTAGTTAGTAGAAACCTAATTGGTTAAAATTCCGTCCAGTAAAACGGAAGAATTATAAATTTCTAAAATGATAGATAGGAATATAGCGAATAAAGCCATTGCGATCCCCATAAAAGGAGTAGTCCCCCAACCCGGGGCGACTTTCCCATATTCCGAATTCAAGGGTTTCAGTAAACTACCTGCACCAGTTCGTTTTGGCCTAGGTTTAGAACTATCTTCAACGGTTTGTGTAGCCATAAATTCTATTTAATCATTGGTGTTGACTTTGTATACTATTCCGTTGTAGTTGTAAATACACGATCTTTTCGTAGATCCATTGTAATCTTGAAATTCTATAAAAATGGAAACAGCAACTTTAGTCGCCATCTCCATATCTGGTTTACTTGTAAGCTTTACTGGGTATGCCTTATATACCGCGTTTGGGCAACCCTCTCAACAATTAAGAGATCCATTCGAAGAACACGGAGACTAATTTAAGTAAGAAGTCTCCCAGATAGGGGGACTTCTTACTTAAATGAAATTATTTTATTCTTTTAGTTGGAGTTGGTGGAACCTTAGGTGGTTCTCGGAAGAAGATAGCGAAAAAAATTATCCCTAAAGTCGAAACTAAAAGGAACGTATAAACCAATGCTTCCATAGATTCGATCCTGGTTTATTTACAATTATAACTTCCACACCTATTCATTTGTCATTTGGGATAATTTCCCATATAAAGAAAGAAAAAGAGTCAAAGAAAGGATGGGAGATGTTTCCCATGTCAAATCAAAAAAGAGAGGTGAAAGATACTATAACAATGTGTATCAAACTGCCTGTTTCCTTGTAGTTGGATCTCCCACTTTTTGGAATGTTCCAAATTCCACTTGAGCATCCAAATCTGGATCAATACCAGCAAAAACATCTCGGAACAATGTTCTAGCGCCATGCCAAATGTGTCCGAAAAAGAAGAGCAAAGCAAAGGTAGCATGACCAAAAGTGAACCAACCCCTTGGACTGCTGCGAAAAACACCATCAGATTTCAAAGTAGCCCGGTCTAATTCAAAAATTTCCCCTAATTGAGAACGCCTCGCATATTTTTTTACAGTAGCAGGATCAGAATAACTTACTCCATTAAGTTCGCCACCATAGAACTCCACCGTTACACCTACTTGTTCAACACTATATTTGGATTCTGCTCTTCTAAAAGGAACGTCTGCTCTAACAATTCCCTCCTCATCTACCAAAACAACCGGAAATGTTTCAAAAAAAGTAGGCATACGGCGTACAAAAAGCTCACGTCCTTCTTTATCTCTAAAGACGGGATGTCCTAACCATCCAACAGCTATTCCATCCCCATTGTCCATTGAGCCTGCTCTGAATAATCCCCCTTTTGCCGGATTATTACCAATATAATCATAAAAGGCTAATTTTTCGGGAATTTTAGACCAAGCTTCTGATAAACTAAGATTTTCGGCTAAACCATTGCTAACTCTTCGATATATTTCTTGCTGAAAGTATCCCTGATCCCACTGATAACGAGTAGGCCCAAATAATTCGATTGGGGTCGTTGCTGACCCATACCACATAGTTCCAGCAACTACGAAAGCTGCAAAAAAAACAGCAGCGATACTACTGGAAAGTACAGTTTCAATATTGCCCATACGTAATCCTTTATATAGACGTTGAGGCGGACGGACACTAAGATGGAATAAGCCCGCTAATATACCCAATGTACCCGCAGCAATATGATGAGAAGCTATTCCCCCCGGAACAAAAGGATCAAAACCTTCTGCACCCCACGCTGGATTTACAGCTTGTACTTTTCCAGTTAGTCCATAAGGATCGGATACCCATATCCCAGGACCATACAAACCCGTTACATGAAATGCCCCAAAGCCAAAGCAAGCCACCCCTGCAAGAAATAAATGAATTCCAAAGATCTTGGGCAAATCCAAAGAGGGTTTTCCCGTCCGCTCATCAGAGAATATTTCTAGGTCCCAATATACCCAATGCCAGATCGCTGCCAAGAAACACAAGCCAGAAAACACAATATGCGTACCTGCCACACCTTCATAACTCCAAATACCCGGATTTGTTACAGTTCCTCCTGAAATACTCCAACCACCCCACGAATCCGTTATTCCTAAACGAGTCATGAAGGGAATTACGAACATACCTTGTCTCCACATTGGATCCAGAACAGGATCAGAGGGATCAAAAACTGCTAATTCGTATAAAGCCATTGAGCCAGCCCAACCAGAAACTAGAGCTGTGTGCATTATATGCACCGCAAGCAATCGACCCGGATCATTCAATACGACAGTATGAACACGATACCAAGGCAAACCCATGGAAATACCCCTTTAGCAAAGAAAAATAGACACGATGTCGCTTTATTTTATCGCATTGAAAAAGACTATCCATATCCTATGTACCTAACCCTTCTAGGGGATTCTGTGTCAGAAAGCGCGAATATTTATTTCATTCCATTAAAAATAAGAAGCCAATTCTGTTCATAAGAAGAAAGAGAAGCAGATCTATTCTATACTCGATAAGTGCCAATAGCAATGGGTAACTTGGCCAATTTGGAAAAAACGAAGAATAGATCGCTACCCCTCTTTGTTTAGCATTCAAATCACCCATTCCCTTTTCTTTATTCAATCTGTCTTACATTCCTTATATGTATAACCTTTCAATCTACGTATTAATAGAATCTATAATATTCATATAGAATAAGAATAAAAATTAAGACAATAAACTGCGGATTCTTTCTTTCTGTTCCATTCTTACGTTTCCATATTAAAGTGTGGTTTTCTTACTTAAATTTAATAATATTAATCTAATATGCCCATTGGTGTTCCAAAAGTACCTTACCGGATTCCTGGAGATGAAGAAGCGACTTGGGTTGACTTATACAATGTTATGTATCGAGAAAGGACACTTTTTTTAGGTCAAGAGATTCGTTGCGAGATCACGAATCATATTACAGGTCTCATGGTATATCTGAGTATAGAAGATGGAATTAGTGATATTTTTTTGTTTATAAACTCCCCAGGCGGGTGGCTAATCTCAGGAATGGCTATTTTTGATACGATGCAAACGGTGACACCAGATATATATACAATATGCCTCGGAATAGCCGCCTCCATGGCGTCCTTCATTCTGCTTGGAGGAGAACCCACCAAGCGTATAGCATTCCCTCACGCGAGGATTATGCTTCACCAACCTGCTAGTGCTTATTATCGGGCAAGGACACCAGAATTTTTACTAGAAGTAGAAGAGTTACACAAAGTTCGCGAAATGATCACAAGGGTTTATGCAGTAAGAACAGGCAAGCCTTTTTGGGTTGTATCCGAAGACATGGAAAGGGATGTTTTTATGTCAGCAGACGAAGCCAAAGCTTATGGACTTGTCGATATTGTAGGGGATGAAATGATTGACAAGCACTGCGATACTGATCCAGTGTGGTTTCCAGAAATGTTTAAGGATTGGTAGTGTCCGGATTTCTTGTAAAGTTATTTCACAGCTAAATTCGTGTTTTCCTCGATTTAATAGAAAATAGAAAGACTTCATGATGAGCAATCATCAGGTTAAGATGGATCTAAACCAATCCATTTTTTTCTATATACATACAACATGCCGACGGTTAAACAACTTATTAGAAACGCAAGACAGCCAATACGAAATGCTCGAAAAACGGCCGCGCTTAAAGGATGCCCTCAGCGTCGAGGAACATGTGCTAGGGTGTATGTGCGACTCGTTCAGATCATGACTTCAAACAAATATAAAAAAAATTGAAGTATCCATGATTAGTACCAATGAATAGGATATAGCTTCTCTATCCTAGATTTCTATGGTATATGGAATTTATGGTTTCCTTTGGTGCAAATCCAATTATCTAAATTGGAAATAAGAAGCAATTCTCCCATTGGTAGCAAATGGTTATCCATTAAGCGGAGGAAATAGTAATAAAAAGAAAAAGGCTTATGCTCCTTTATCTTAAAAGAACGGACTAACAGGGTCAGCTACTTAGCCAACTTTCATAATTAAATACCGTCACTGTATGGATAACTCTTATTGTGAAAAGAGCTATTTACTCTATAATGGATAGGTAGAGCCAAAGAATGTGGACTATACAAGTTCGCAATACCTTTTGATGAAAGAAAGGGCTCCGGTGTATAGAGAGGGCCTCACCGTTTAAAAGGGAACCATAGAAACGATGGAACCCACTATTTTTTTTAGTATTATTAGAATGAATTTGTTATTTCGTATAGAAATAACTGAACGGAGTGGAATAAAAAATCGTGGTTGGGAAGGTTACTATAGCAAAAGCCATTGGAATTAATATTTTATATATCGGAATAATTAGTTTTGTTATTAATGAGAAAAAGGGTGGCTAAAAGAAGAGAAATCATTAGTTATTCATTAAGGTTAATTTGATTCAATGACCAGAGTTCCGCGAGGATATATAGCCCGGAGACGACGAACAAAAATGCGTTCATTTGCCTCAAACTTTAGAGGGGCTCATTTAAGACTTAATCGAATGATTACCCAACAGGTAAAAAGAGCTTTTGTTTCCTCTCATCGAGATAGAGGTAGGCAAAAGAGGGATTTTCGTCGTTTGTGGATCACTCGGATAAACGCAGCAACGCGGGTATATAAAGTATTCGATAGTTATAGTAAATTAATACACAACCTGTACAAGAAGAAATTGATTCTTAATCGTAAAATGCTTGCACAAGTAGCTGTATCAAATCCAAATAATCTTTACACGATTTCCAATAAAATAAAGATCATCAATTAAAGGTATAAATAAAGTAATATACTGGAATAATAAAAGATGAATTCCCGGAGAGGGAACTCCGGGAAGATACAATAAATTAAGATTAAGTGGTAGGAATCAACGAGCTGGATTACTTTCTTTATAATATATATAGGTCTGGCCCTTTCGAATTCGAATAAAACATCAACAATCGGAACTTAAGTTCCGGTTGTTGTTTCTTAAATTTTGGTTGTTGTTTCTTAAGTTTCGATTGGAATTGTACTTTTGCGTTAATTGAGGAATATGTCTATTTTTTCTGGGTCTAGAACCTGTAATTATTGAAATTGACTGGGCTTGAAATTGCTTTTCGTTCTCATAGTTACGAAACGGTAAGAAAGATAAAATACGAGCCTGTTTTATAGCAAGAGTAATTAATCGTTGTTGTTTCAAGGTTAATCTATTTATTCGTCTCGATAATATTTTTCCTTGTTCACTAATAAATCTATTAATTAAACTCATGTTTCTATAATCAATTCGATCTCCCGGGCCAATCCGGGGACGCCTACGAAAAGGTTGTTTAGATTTACGAAAAGGTTGCTTGAATTTACGAAAAGTTTGCTTGGATTTACGAAAGGGTTGCTTGGATTTATTAAAAGTTTGCTTGGATTTACTAAAGGGTTGCTTAGATTTAAGAAAAGGTTGTTTAGATGTATACATGATTTATTCCTTATTTAAAATTTGAAAATTTGAAAATTCACTTCTTTATTTTATTAATTTAGGATCCAGAAGAAGTAGTTTTTCTTTGATCCATATCTTATTTGATTCATATTATAGTATATGAATACCCTCTATACATATGAAATAATATCTACCGGAAATCAGATGAGTTGATTTGTATTTTGTATTCTATACTATGTTTTCTTTATATATTAAATATGAAGTTCTTACTCTTTCTGTTGTTTGGAAAGATCAAACACACGATGTTCCTATTTCTTTATTTCGTGATGAGTCGTATGCTTGCGACAATAACGACAAAATTTTTTGAATTCTAATTGTCCGGGTGTATTGTGGCGATTCTTTTGAGTACTATATCTAGAAATCCCCGTCGATTCCTCATTGGCACCTTTTCGAACACAACTGATGCATTCCAAAATAACTCTGATTCTAACATCTTTTCCCTTGGCCATGAACCTCCTTTTCTTTTTGGATTGACTTAACTTAATTCTTCTACTTATTCTTTTATTCTTCTATTTTGAATCCGAAGAAGAAGAATAAAATTCATTAGAATAATTTTTTTTTATTCTTTAATTAAGTAATAAAAAATAGAGAAATAATTAAAGAATACAATCCTTGTCGAATTAGCAAAGATTTTGGTTCGAAATCCTTTCATTTAATTAGCCAGCCCCGCCTTTTCTATGCTCTGATTTCTGAGGCCTTATTTAGCTTGGGTACCCCTTTAAATTGAATTTCTATTTTCAAAAATGGGGTTTACCAAATTTTTAATGACTCTGAGGTTCAACCCAATCCATCTTTTCTTTCTTTTTCCTTCCGATACTAAAAAAAGATTGAAAAGGATCAAATTTTGTCATATCACGAAGAAATCTATCCCTCCCATAGCAATAACTAGAATTAAAAAAAAGGGAATGACAAAGCATCTGGGAATAAACGATTAATTTCTATCAATAAACCTGCTAAAGCACCAAACCATAGAGTACTTAGCACGGGTGCTACAGAGAGATATGTTTTTATATCCCGCATTGAAAATCCTCCTTCCTTGTTGGAATACATATATGATCATAAACTCTTGCCCAAGATTGTTATGCTATATATAAAATGAACCATATCGACGAAATTTTCCTATCCCTAAAAAAGAAAAAGATGACCCCTTCTTCCTATATATTACCAAGGAAAAGTAATCCTTCTTTTATAGGCGAAATTATATTGGATTTTATATGTATATAATTCCTTAATTATATGAGACCAAAAAGAAGAAATGACACGAGGGTTCTATATATAGATAGAGAAAGAAAGAAGAAGAAAATTATGATGTGGAAAAGAAGACAGGAATTGTGTACAATGGCATTGTACAACAATTTAATTTGGAAAAGGGATGTAGCGCAGCTTGGTAGCGCGTTTGTTTTGGGTACAAAATGTCACAGGTTCAAATCCTGTCATCCCTACCTATTACTTCTTTCTTCTTTATAGGCAGTAGCGACGAGATCAATTAAAGTAAAGTGGGTATAACTTGAATTTGTGGAGACTATACGTACGTGAGATACATTAGGAATAGAAAAAGATTTTCTTTTTGAATGAATGAAAGCGCTCTTAGTTCAGTTCGGTAGAACGCGGGTCTCCAAAACCCGATGTCGTAGGTTCAAATCCTACAGAGCGTGATTCCATCTATTTTATGTCGAAGCAGAGTAAAATAACTTAACAAAATTGAATTGTAACTCCAATTTCAATTTGACCTCCTCTCTGGTCTGGAGGAGGTCAATCAAAAAAAAAAAATGACTCAATCAAAGATCCAACTGATCCCCACGCCTGTATTGCAAATACGCAGTCACGAATAATCCCGCTAAAGTAATAGGAATTAGGCCTAAGACGATTCCAAATAGAAAAACTTCAATCATTTCGATTTGTTCGAGGGGATAAAAAAAGAGGTACGATCTATCCCTAAATAGTACTCTAAATTATCCACGAATCTCAATGACCAAGAAAAGAATTCCTAATTAGTCTGGAAAAGAGTCGTAGAATGCCAGGAATCCCAAAGAAAGATTTTTCTTTTCTGAATTATAATTATTCAGTCAATTCAAATAAGGCGTATCTTGTTCAAGCCAATAAATAGAGCTGGGGTTATAGTTAAAGCAGCCAGTAGAAAACCAAAATAACTAGTTAAAGTAAGCATGAAAGAGTTAAATTCCATTTATTTTTTTTTACTACACTACATATGTTGGTAAAGCATTTACCTAAGTTATGGAAAATTCATAATTCATCAGTTATTTTAGATAATACTAAAAAACAAGATAGAGTAAGATACAGAAGTGTAAAAGAAAGTGGATTCATCAGATGATACATGAGTCCCTAATTCCGAATCAAGAGATTTGTTGTGGAATTTGTCAATTGAGTAAAGTAATAATATTAAGAACTAGATCATCTAACCCCATTGAATGAAAAAAAGAAATTCAATTTTCAGGGAAATTTTTGAATAAGAGATAAATAAACAATTGAATTTGAAAAAAAAAACTTCTTTCTATTTTGGATAATTTCTTTTTCAATAGGACCCTCTTTTTGGAGTGAACGATCGAATATTCCCCTATTCCTTCTTATTTTAACTGATTGTATTCCATATGGAATAAGAGGAGAACAAAAGCATTCCACGACCTGCCAAGGGGCTGTTAAAAAAAAAAAAAAAAGAAAGCTCTTCCTTGAATTTACTTTATTTTTATTCCTTTTTCGAACTCCAACCAAAGTAGATTCGAAGACGAGTCACTTCAATTATCCTTTTAAGTTCTATTCTATCTTCTGTCTTTCCCTATTTCATCTCGTAAAGTTCCGCGCTCGCAGTTTGGTCAAGAAAGTTAGACCTAATCCAACAAACAATACAAGGATGAATTACGAATTATGAAAGGATAGATTTCACATATACTTGTCCTTGTATTGTGTCAGTATGAGAATATCCTTCCTAAATTATTTATCCAAACCTATTGATCATTAACTTAGATTTTCCCAAGATTTTGGCTGCTATTCCGAATTACTCTATTATTCCGAAGCCAATGAAAAGTAAGTAGAACCTACAAAAATGGGGTTTTCTATTGATGCCTTGAATAACATATAGCTTACCTATAGACAAAAAAAAAATAAAAAAGTAATTATGTTTCGGAACCAGGCAAAACCAGATTGCTGTGCCATAGGAAGGATAGCTATACTAATTCGGTATACTCAAAATACACCTTTGGTACAAAATTGACAATCTCACAAGGATGAAATATCAGTAATTTTCTATTTACTGGTCGATCCCATCTTTTACGGAATCAATTCCTTTTTTGAATGTACAAAAATTTTGGGAGTTCAGCATGTCTGGAAGCACGGGAGAACGTTCTTTTGCTGATATTATTACCAGTATTCGATACTGGGTTATTCATAGCATTACTATACCTTCCCTATTCATTGCGGGTTGGTTATTTGTCAGTACGGGTTTAGCTTATGACGTGTTTGGAAGTCCTAGGCCAAACGAGTATTTCACGGAAAGCCGACAAGGAATTCCGTTAATAACCGACCGTTTTGATTCTTTAGAACAACTCGATGAATTTAGTAGATCCTTTTAGGAGGCCCTCAATGACCATAGATCGAACCTATCCTATTTTTACAGTGCGATGGCTGGCTATTCACGGACTAGCTGTACCTACTGTTTTTTTCTTGGGATCAATATCAGCAATGCAGTTCATCCAACGATAAAACAAATTCCAACTATAGAACTATGACACAATCAAACCCGAATGAACAAAATGTTGAATTGAATCGTACCAGTCTATACTGGGGTTTATTACTCATTTTTGTACTTGCTGTTTTATTTTCCAATTACTTCTTCAATTGAGAGAAAGAAAGAGACTAATAAGAATTCTCTTATCCCATTTGGAAGGATACCATCCTTATAACTACCCATGACTGTTTTTGTCTCTAGCATGACCAATTGATAAAATGTGGAGGAAAGTAGGGGAAATGGCCGATACTACTGGAAGAATTCCTCTTTGGCTGATAGGTACTGTAGCTGGTATTGCTGTGATTGGTTTAGTAGGTGTTTTCTTTTATGGTTCATATTCTGGATTGGGTTCATCTCTATAGTAATCGGAGGGACCAGATTGTAAACATGAAAAAGTAGGAGCTTAGCGGGTCCTTACCCCCCTTTATCTGATTAGAGCGGAAAGGACCCGCGGAATTTTTATTTTACTCTTATAACGCGAATTGAATCTATTCGATTCACTCTTATGAAGCAACAAGAAAAAGAGATCACTCGAGGATCCAATATCTTATTCCACGAAGGAAGTATCCTGAAAATCCTTGATTTAGTTTCGAGTAATAAACTAATAAAACCTTAATCAAAACTATTCAACTAGCCTAAAAATAAAAAAACCTTCAATGGAAGAGTTTACTTTTTTTTTGCAAAATTTCTGTAAATTTGAAGTTGAACTTAATTAAACAAGCCAAGCAATTTGCTCACAATCACAAGAAATTTTTCCCCCGCCATATTTTCTTCCCCTCTGTTTGTCCACTACCTCGGCTAAACCTAAGCAAAAGAAAAAGAGGTCCAAGAGACAGACCCGAATAAAGAAGAAATAGTAATCTTTGACGAATTAGGAAGAAAAAGGATTCTTATTTTGATACAAGAAGAATCGGCACAAGAAAAAGGCTTTTTCTTGTGCCGAATAGACGATTAAGAAGACCTGCAATCCCTCCGAAAAAGAAGAAATTTTAATTTGATTGTTCTCGCCTTTGCCTTGGATTCTCTTCTTTTGCATGGGATATAAATAAGGAATTCCAGACATCTCATAAACAAAAAGCAGTCTAAACAAAAAAAGGATTTCCAAAATAGATCATAGATAATTCTAGCAATTGCCAATAAATCGAGGCTTTTTACCAACTTGATGGTAAGAAATCCCGGGACCTAGAAATTCATTTCGTACAATTGAACCTTTTCAAACTGTTTCTTTTTGAGAACCAAAAAAACTTGTGCCAAAATAACGGATGCGAAGAAGAACAAAAGGCCTTGGACACGTAATGGATCCTGAAGCACGATTTCTGCGTCCCCCTGACCAAAACCTCCCACATTAGGATTGCTTGTTAATGGTTGATCAAGCTTGATGGATTCCCCCTCTGAAACAAGAAGTTCTGGTCCGGGAGGTATAATATCAATCACTTGGCGTCCATCTGATGCATCAACTATGGATATTTCATACCCCCCCTTTTCTTTACGTAGTATTTTTCTTACTATACCTGTTGACGTAGCATTATAGACTGTATTGTTACTCTTGCTACCATCAGGATAGATCTGTCCTCTTCCTCGGTTTCCCCCTACATATATGGGATATTTTAAGAAATGAGCATCTTTCTTCGTAGCAGGATCAGGGGAAAGAATGGGAAAGACAATTTCACTATATTTCTTACCGGGAACAGGGCCTATCACAAGAATGTTTTTTTTATCGGGACGATAACTCTGAAAAGCAAGATTTCCTATCTTTTCTTTTAACTCAGGGGAAATACGATCGGGCGGCGCTAATTCGAATCCCTCGGGCAAAATAAGAACAGCACCTACATTCAACCCTCCCTTTTTTCCATTAGCAAGAACTTGTTTCAATTGCATATCATAAGGAATTCGAAGAACTGCTTCAAATACAGTATCGGGAAGCACAGCTTGGGGAACTTCAATATCGACGGGCTTGCTAGCTAAATGGCAATTGGCACATACAATTCGTCCAGTTGCTTCTCGTGGGTTTTCATAACCCTGCTGCGCAAAAATGGGATATGCATTTGAAATAGATGTCCGAGTTATTACGTATATCATGATCGATACAGAAATCGATCGAGTTATCTGTTCCTTTACCCAAGAAAAAGTATTTCTATTTTCCATGTCCAATCGCAGATCCCAGAATTTCTACAATAAATTAGATAGGTAGCTAAGCTAATCTAGTTCCCTATACACGAATCTGTTGTCATTCTACTGCAACAGTTGTACTGCAATGATGAATACCTTAAAGTAGGTATAAATAGAAAGAATTTTGCTAAAATGGAAAAGGGCTTTCTTTCTAAAAAAAGATGCTTGCTAATTTGATTAATATTAATATCGGGAGATCAAATGAATTTATGCTTCACTAATTGAATGATAAATGACTACAAGCGAAGGAGATAGACGATTTAAACAAAAAAAGACCCAAAATTTCAAACATGTATCTAGAATTACTGGAAAACTACAAACAAAAATAGTGAAAATAAGCTCGTTAGGAGCCCATCCAAAATCGTTGTAGACCCAACGAATTACTAGTTCCCAACCACGGGTGGAGTGAAATCCAACAAAAAAATCAGTAACTAAAAGAATAAAAAAAGCTTTTATTGAGTCATTTAAATTATAGAAGAATTCCTGAACCCAAGAATTCAAAATGACAAGTTCCTCTTTACCCAGAAAAAAAGAACCACTTAGAATAGCCAAACAGATTATATTTGTCGAGAAATGCAAAATGGTATGGAGATGATCCTCATTATTTATTTTGACCCATTGTATTATTTCCTTGTGTATTCCTGTAGGAGGTTTTTGTACATGTGTCTTTAGTTTCCCTTTTATCATCTCGTCCAAGAGAGAAAGTTCTTCTAATTCTATGAATCTTTCTAGAATCCTTTTCTCTTGAATATCAGTTAAGAGAGTTTCGGATTGCCTGGTATTCCACCAATTCTTAATCCAAAGTTCCAGACATTTGTTAAATGAGGAAGAGACCCCCCAAGGCAAAAGTACGATAAATACAAGATATAGTAAAGAAGGCAATGCTTTCTTTTTTTTCATTTTTGATCTGTAAATGGAGTTGTTAATGAATATGCTTCATTCGCTGACTCTATTCCATTCCCTGACTCTATATGATGATATTTCTATTTCATGATATTTCTATTTCTTTGAAGCAAAAACTCTATAGGTTTGATACCCTGTATCTATTCTTCTTTTTTGTATATTAGTTATTAGTGGAATTTCAGTGCATTGGGTTCTTTCTTAGATCTAGATGGAATGAAATAGTGAAATAGAATAAAAAAAAAGCCCTTTCGGATGAAAAAGGAAGAATAGTATGCGATATATCTAACTTGGATAAAAAAAAATTAAAAGCAAATTTCTCTTATCCTCGTTTGTTCCTTCCTTTAGATAAATACTTAAAAATCCCCTTACAATAACAAATCCAATTTAGAAGGGACTT